>NC_081560.1:102210241-102228094 GCF_022355385.1 Mustela nigripes | reverse complement strand
TTTTTTTAAGATTTTATTTATTTATTTGACAGACAGAGATCAAGTAGACAGAGAGGCAGGCAGAGAGAGAGGGGAAGCAGGCTCCCCGCTGAGCAGAGAGCCCGATGCGGGGCTCAATCCCACGACCCTGGGATCATGACCTGAGCTGAAGGCAGAGGCTTTAACCCACTGAGCCACCCAAGCGCCCCGCTGAGTCCATTTCTAAGTCAAGATTTCCCTGCAGCCTCTCAGCTCCTTAGATTGCATTTTCTCTCTAACCCAGAGATGTTATGATGATCTCAGGACTGGCAGACGGACGACGACAATGACAGCTCGCCCTCATAAGCATTTGCTTCATACTCAACATCATTCTAAGCACTTTGTTCACATGAAGACATTTAGTCTTCGCCACAACCTTCTGGAGGAGGTTTTATAGGTACGGAAACTGAGTTACAAAAAGTTAAGTAGGGGATGGTTGAGTGGCTCTGTCGGTTAAGCGTCTGCCTTCGGCTCAAGTCATGATCTCAGGGTCATGGTTTCGAGTCCTGCATCTGGGTCCCTGCTCAGCAGGGAGGCTGCTTCTCCCTCTCCCACTGCTTATGCTCTCTCTCTCTCTGTCAAATAAATAAATAAAATCTTGAAGAAAAAAAAAGTTAAATAGTTTCTTCCACATCACAAACCAAGTATGGGTGGGTTCCAAAGTCAGGCAGGCAGGCTCCAGAGACTACACTCAACCGCAGCTTTATGTAGCAAACAGGATTAATCTGTAGGAAGAATGCCAATGTATTAATCAGTGATTATTGTGAGGTGGGGAGCCCCATTTCAAGTAATACAGATACTTCTGCAATTTAAGGCACTCCTTTTCTCAGAAACAAGATCCTGCAGGTTCACTGAGTAACATGGAAGCTGGTCCCAAGTCTGAGCAGTGGTCAGGTTGCTCTTCCCTGCACCGAGGTCACCTCTTCAGGGACTAGACTCCCTGTGTTCTTCAAGTCAATTTCCCCCAGGACTGAACTTCTGTCCATGTGTTTCCTCCTTTGATGTTGCCTCCACCTGCTCTCCCTGGGTGCCCAGGAGGAATGGCCTCCTCCCACTGAGTGATGATCAGACCAGCTCTTGGATTCATAGAGGTGCCCTCTGAAGTTGAACATATGGAGCCTTGAAGAAGTGGGATGGAGTCAGATTACTCAGAAACTTAAATGCCAGCCTGACAAACTCAGCCTTCATTCCATAGGCAATTATTTTTCTCAATAGGAATCTCTCTCATTGCTCAGAATGTAAAGGCTCTCAGTCATACTGCATATGAAGCATATGAAGAGTAATCCAGACATACTCTAGAGAGGAAGAATTTGCTTTTTCCCAAAACAGTTTTCTAGTGCCCACATAGTGTTCTAGGAATTCCTGGTTTGCAGGTTTGGGGCAGGAGAGTTCATAAGGTGTATTCTTAGGGGTGGGAATAAGGGGAGAGAAAAAACTGAGACAAACTTCCTATATAAATAGATTCAAATGTAAGATCTGTAGACGCCCAGAGAGGCTTGGCTCACAGTTCATCCTAACCTCAGCTCTGAACTTCATCTGCACCCTCATGTCCAACAACCCTCTAGGTTAATATGTCCAAAAGAGAGCCTTTGATTTCTTCCTCCATCTCTCTTCCTTCAGGTTTCTCTCTTGCAGTAAACACCAACATTACCCATGTAGCTCTGCATCCACAGCCCTTGGAGTTCTTCTGTCTCCCAACCTTCCAGCAAAGCCTGTTGGCTTCACCTTCGGAACCCTGCTTGAACCTCATCCTGTCTGCCTTCCCTTTCCAACCCCTTCCTGGTCCAGCCCCCGTTACCATTCATGGGGTCATTGTGTATCTCCTTCCTGGCTTCAACTCTTACTCCTATAGCGCATTCTCCTCTTTACAGCTGCAGTGACTCTATAAAACAAAGGTCAGATTATGTCTCCTTGCTCAAGACCCTCCAGTGGCATCCCAACTTTATCAGAATGGAATTTAAGTTGCCTTTTTGGTCCACAAGGCCTTCCATGAATCTGTCCATCAGCTGTTCTCAGCCACTTCCCCAACACTCCGTGTGCTCCAGATCTTGTGTCCTCTCTGTTCCTCCGACATGCCACCCCCGCTCCATCCTTGGGTCCTTGACATGGGCTGTTCCCTGGGTTTGGAAGGCTACCCAGCAACTGCAGTGCCCAGCTTCATTCAGGTCAGCTTTCTGGAGTGGCCTTCTCTCTCCACTGTGACCTCGGTTCCCTTCCTCCCCTCATGAACCCTTTGCCCCTTCCAGTTTGTCCCCCTGGATATCTCATCAGTAGATGGTTGATCTGTAATCCTTTTTGCTCCTTGCTTGTTAGCCCCCTGAGAACAAGGATTTTGTTGCCTGTTATCTCACTAATGTCCCCTGTGCCTCAACTGGTATCTGGTCCTTGTTTGAATGAATGAGTGTCATCATTCTGGACTGTGAGCCGTAACAAATGTGAAGTGAAGCAAAAGACTCACATTAGGTCAGCTTAATAGCTACTCTTAATTCCCCGACTCACATTGGAGAATGAAAGTTTCTGGATGATAAATTAAAGCTACTGAATGCCATTTATCGTAATTCTTATCATAATCAACTCAATAAACTATGAGGTGCACATTGTGCATCTAACTGAATGTGTGCAAACCAGGCATGTAATGACACAAACGTAGAGCTGGGGGGTTGGAGTTAACGCAGAAAAGGGTATATTAACTAAATACAAGAGACTCAACGGCACGTTCTCTCCACTGGCAGATCTATACACCATTACATGGAATGAGGAAAAGAAATCAAAGGGATTTCATTTCTGGTGAAACAGAGAAAAGAGTGAAACGGAGAGGGCATGATTGGCACCATTTAAATCTAGGCCTTTATGTTTTACCTCATAATAGTGATGTAAGGTTTTTAAATCAAGATGATAAAAGCTGATCAATGCATAAAAGGAAGAAAGCAGCAACACAAATCTCTCTGGCAGAGCCTTCTCATTACTTTTCATTTTGCTTTCTGCCACTCAAAGACAACAGTACAGTTTTCACTTGTCTGAGAGGTTGCAAAGGAGAGAGGGCCTGTGATCAAATTGTAATAACAAAAGCAGAGAAGAGGCCACAAAGAGAACCTATCTTTTAGAATGAGAGGTTCAGAAGGGTTCTACTTGATGCTGTAAATCTTGCAAATGGGCCCTTTAACAACACAGCTGTGTGCATTGCACCCCGCAGCTCTCACAGGGAGAAAGGAATGTTCCCTAGGATGGTGCATTTTGGAGGCTTTGGCAGAGGGATCAGAAATTTAACCAAAGTTGGAGGGAATTAGTCTTCAGTTTGGGAGAGTTCCTGCTAAATATCTACCTCCCAGGGTTCTACTGCCCAAAGGGAAGATACACTAGATAATTAGCCTTTTCTCCTTCCTTATTAAAATGAGACAGATGTTTAAAAAATAATCACAGGACATTCTTTAAAATAGATAACAGCAGGCCTCCAACCCAACGTGTGTCTCCCAAGTCACTTTTATCTGTAATGAGAAATAGGAGAAGAACAGATAGTATGGGTGGTTTCTTAGATTCCTTCAAAATAGAAGATTTTAAGTTTCTATGAAGTCAGAAGGTTACTCCATAAAACCAACTCAAGCAAATAATTTCTGTCTACAACATTTCTCCAGAGCGTCCAACAAAATCCCACACCAGAGTTCTCCTTGGTCCTACCTCAGCTTTCCTGGCTAACAGTCTTATGAAAGAATGAGTAAAATGATCAAAACCCTGAGGACAGGCAAAGGAAGAAATCAAGCCTGAATAAAGCACAGGCTGGAGCATCTACTTCACAGAAATCGGGAGTTAGCTTTGGTCCCTGGGTTTCCTCCTGTTTCCAGAGCAAAAACAGAGAGGATCTGCCTGCAGGACTCACTCTTCCAGACCTGGATGGACAGCAGGCTGGTGATGCTCTGAGAAGTAAACGGTTGGGACAGGGGGAGGGGGTGAACTGGGTCCTGCCTCCCTCCCTTGTTTGTGAGATCAGCAGTATGAGCCTCAGTTTCCTCTTCTGTCAAGCATGCACAACTAAATAATGTATAAATATGCTTTAAACTGATGCACACTACCTAGCAGGTGCTCAGTAAATGCCAGCTTTCTTATCTCCCTGTTACCTTCACTTAGGTACAGAAGGAAAGACCTTAAGGATTTAGTAAGGTGAATATACCCCCCAAGAGATCATAAAGCACATCACTAGTTGTGCCATTAAAAAGTCACTAATAGGGAAGTTTAAAGCTGGAGACAATAGCTAGAAGAACCACAGAAGCCTTCTAGAAAATAATATCCCAGAGTGTAGCTCAGTTCCCATTCACCTTCTTTTGCTTCCTAAAGTCCTCTTCAGCCTTCGTCCCTGATCCCACTCTATCTTCACTTCTCCAAGTATTTGGTCCTTAAATTTCCTTTATGGGCCCTGGATTATCCGATTGCTCCATTCTCTGGTTTCTCCCTTCCTCTTAGGTGGCATTTTCCTGTCCCCAGCCCCCAGTCTGAGAGACCCAACCTCACTCTGGGCAGTTGGCCCCACTACCATACTTGCTTCAGGGTAATCTCTTCCCATGGTTAGGTAGAAGCGAGTAGAAATTCTAGGTAAAATAGAGGGAGAGACAGGGTCCCATCCCCAAATCATGAACTTATCTTTGCACACACCGCTGTAACCATATGAGTGTAAATACCATATTAGAGACTTGAATGAGTTTCATTTCTATAACTAAGGCTTACCTGATTTGAAATCATCATGGTCCTTTGAGTGTTTCAGATTTTAAAAAGGCATTCTATTAGGATCTGGTAAAGTTAGCTGAGGCGTGAGTTAATCTTCAGTTGAATGCTGAAAATGTCTTTTGGAGGAACCAATATTATTACAGCTCAAACATGCGAAGCCATATCAAGTCAACAACCTTTCAACTGTTTCAAGTTCAAAAATTAATTCTATTCTCAAGACTTGTGAGCAGTAGAAATTGCTGCTCATCCCTGGATGTGGTCATGAATAGAGGGAAAAAACACTGCGTGGCTGAACAGTGTTAAATTATTTACTACTGTGCACACGCTGTGGGAGTATGTGTGAAACGCTGGTTGTGTTTTTTGAGTCTAGAAAAACTCCATGATTAACATAACCCCTTGCGGATTCTCCATACCGAATATTAAGAAAACAGTTCAACTTTGTAAATAAATCTCTATACTGACAGTCAAATGCATGTTGAATTAAAAGCAATGGAGAAGCCTGGCTCTGACGCTCAAACTGACTATACCCCAATTCTAAGTCTTGTATCTCAGCTCCTCTCACCAAAGCGTCCCAACCTAGGCATTAATCTACTACTACGGTTCTACCATCAGATCAATCACCTCCTGAACTTGGATGGCACACCAAGCTCAATGTCTGGCATTAGGGTCTCTTGCTAAAACCATTGTTTCTCCCCTAGATGTTGATAACTGCCCTCTTTCAGAACATCAAAATCTGGATTTCTTTACCATTTTTGGTAGAAAGGGAGGCACTGATAATTTCAGTCCACTTGGGAGGTCTTCTTTACCATAAATCCATAGATCTATTGCTATGCTAGGTGACACCACTCAGACCTCCCAGGGAAAAGCCATTGCCCAAAGTCCCTATGACTCTTTAATGCCTACTTTTGAATTTCTGGCATATAAATAAATCTTATAGATCACTCAACATTCCAGTGGTTGTGTTGCATTCATTGATTTTCATGTCTGTTTCAAAAACAGAATACTAAAACCTATAGTCTTGGGGGGAAAAAGCAAAGGGCATTTGTTCATGTTCCAGTGAAATAGTCCCAAATATACATTTTTTGAAGACAGAGTTCTTTTCTCTAAGCATCTTCTTTTCAAAGTTCCTTTTGATTTCCTAAGATTATTCCTACATGGAGAAAAAGAACTTGTCCCTTTATGTCATAATTGGTGCCAGATCTAATATTTATGGTTTTTCTAATCTCAGACATTAAGTATACCTTTCATTGTTTGCCACTTAAAATGTTTACTTTTTTTTTTTTTTTTTTTTGCCCCATATAGTTGTGAGCTGGACTAATGTTATGTGAGAATATGTACTCAAATGCTGCAGGCACTGGGCTGAATTCCAGCAAATAAATACACACTTAAAACACAGTAACTCTTAGTATTAGATGGGAATTTTTTTTCATAGGGATAAGAGATCATAATCTAAACCACAACTCCTTTTCCTTTCTAACATCTTTAAAGACATAAGAACTGATTTTAAGTGAAGCCACTCATTTACATTTGTAGTGTTATCTGGACATTTTTCTTTATAGCAAGTCAAGAACATTAAACATTGAATAAAAAATAATGTTACTTTATTTAAAAATGTTATATTTGATAATGTTACTTTATTATAATAATGTTACTTGCATCAAAGTTAGAAGCATTTTAGGATGAGGGAGTAGCTGGAGCGTTGATACTTCAATGATTGCTTTTTTTTCCTTCCTCTTTTTCCAGTCTTCGAGCTATTTTGAACATCAAAGAAGTTCCTAATAAACTTTATTTTGTATCAGCTCATATTGAACCAGACTGGAGCTATTGAAAAACAACACTGTAAAAAGATGCTGAAATCTGATTTTGACCAACTACATGCACACCTTCATGACTTCTCTAAGAGTAGCATTAGAATTAAATAGTCAAGTACATAATTGGTATTCCTAACAATTCACTCACAAGGAGAAATTTCTATTGATAGGAAATCTTCTCCCCCCAAAGAAACTGAGATTGCGCCATGAATTATGAAGAGTCTGTCTCTAAGTACAGTTCTTTAATAGCATCTGACAGGCTGCTGCTCTGAAGCTCTCCTAATGCATTTGCTCCTGAATTAGTAATAGGTTTCCAGCCTCAGTGTGCTTTCCTTCAATGTTCTACCTTTTATTGTACAGTGGGCTGAGTCAAGATACATGACTAATGTGGCTTCCCTCTTCTTTATTTCTTTATTACTTTGTTATTTTTAAAAGAATCATCAAAAGATGCAACCTGAATTTACAATGATCTGGGTGGAAATGTCTACTTACAGCGCTTTAGCATGACAGGGAATGTTTTTCTTCTCCCCCCGAAATCTTACTTAGAATTTACTTTGACATTAACAAGGTTCACAAAACCCATTCACTAACCTTTCTCCTCCCTCAGGTCCTCCTGTGCTTCTGAGTTCTTTTGCTTTTGAAAACATCCAGATGAAATATGAGAATGAAAATCTGATTCCTTTTATAACTTGGAGTGGGGGAGGATGAATTGTCTAAAAACAAAACAGATTTTTAGAATTTGAACGCTACATACAGTCATTAGGTCGTCTTCAGCCAAGCTTGGAATAATGCTACTGGAAGGATTCTGTAAATCACCTCTGGAATTAAAAGAATTTAAGGAGGCTTCTACTCCAACATTGAGATTCGTGTGCAGTAAGCCCAGATGGCAACTCAGGTATTCAACTGAGAAATTCTATTTAAAAAGACATACAGGCTATTTCCAGAAGAAAACTTTGTCCTCCTTCTTTTAAAAGAAAAGCTACAGGGTGACATTCTGGAATAAGGAAATATTAAGAATGGCTTGGATCAGGGTGTTCTGCTTATACAACTATTAATTTCTATGTCCAAATCAAAATTCACCTGCAAAGTGGGATAGTCTCTTGGTAAACCTACTTATTTCTTTATCTTTTACCTCCTTCTATCTTTAATAAACACAATACTGTTTAGTTTTTTTAACACTTTCAGGATTTTAAAATTTAATTTAATTTTAATTAAACTCAAATAATTAACATATAGTATATTATTAGTTTCAGAGGTGAAGTTCAGTGATCCATCAGTCCTCTATAACACTAACTGCCCATTACATCGTGTGCCCTTCTTCATGCCCATCACCCAGTTACCCCTTCCCCCACCCACCTCCTGTCCAGGAATCTCTTATGGTTTGTCTCTCTGATTTATTTTGTTTTTCAATTTGTTTTATTTCTTGTTTTATTTTCCCTCCCTTCCTCTATGGTCCTCTGTCTTATTTCTTAAATTCCACATGTGAGTAAAATCATATGATAATTGTCTTTCTCCAATTGAGTTATTTCACTTAGCATAATACCCTCTAGTTCCATCCAGGTCATTGCAAATGCAAGATTTCATTTTTGATGGCTGAGTAATATTCCACTGTTTAGTTTTATATTTAGATTTCCCCTATTCTGTAGATTTGACAATACAGATATAACTGGATCCATGCCAGTTTTCCTTTTGTTCTATTTTATATTTCCTACATCTTATTTATTTAAATATTTTAAAATATTTTATTCATCTATTTAGGAGAGAGGGAATACACAAGCAAGCAAGGGGAGGAGCAGAGGGAGAGGGATAAGCAGACACCCCCCCACACACACTGAGCCCCAGCCCTACATTGGGCTAGATCCCAGGACCCCAAGATCATGACCAGAGCAGAAACCCAGAGGCCAGTGCTTAACCAACTAAGCCACCCAGGTGCCCCGTTTCCCACATTTTAAATATTGTCAGTTTCATATTAGTGACTTGGAATGTCTTTTTTTTTCTTTCTAGTTCATCTAATCAACCCCCTGAATGTTCTACTGTTCTGTGACTTACTGGAAAATTTTCCCAGAAAAGAATTTTTTCTCTTTTCTTTTTTTTTCTTTAAGAAGAAAAAAAAAAAAGAAAGAGAGAGGGAGTCTCACTGCTCTGTGCTAAGGTTCAGCCACCATCACCTCCTTGTTTACCACTAGGCAATTAAAGAAAGAGCAGATCACTCTCAGGGTAGTAAATGTCCATTGTGTCCAGGAGTTTTCTGTTCCACTCCTGGGTATGATATTACAGTAGAGTCGTGAACTTCACCAGCTGGAATAGAGTGGGACAGGAACTCTCCCACTGGAGTCTGGATTTCTGCCCAGGTATTCCTGGGTGGGAGTGGGAGAAGGAGAGAACCCTGAACCACCAGAGCCTGCTGGGGAACCGTCTTGCAGGTGACTTCAACCTTGATGACAAAGGAGGATGAAAAGGAAAAGTAATTTCTCAGGAACATTGGCTTCCCCTACTTCTATTAAATTTATTGGTACCATGGGAAGCGATTTCAGAAACATCCAGTCTATAGTTCTGGGGCTTTAAAATATTTCTAACCCTTTCATTCTCAGCGTAAGTTACCCAAAAGATATATTTATTTTAGACATAGATTTCTGAAAATGAGTGCGCACCGGGCTGCCACGATGGTGGATTCTGCTCAGAGAACTTCACTTCCTTATCTTTGTTTTATTTTGTATCTGTTCCCCTTTACTAATACAGTTTGCTTGGATGTCGTCAGGACTCTTATTTAAACATCTGATTTTGAAATTAATAAAGGCCAAACTCATTAAGTTTTTGAAGCATCACTTGAAATATGCAAGAGCTTTTTCTAAAGCCACCACTTTTCTCACTGTCAGGGCACAAGGAATTCGGAGCTCGTTCCCTGCTGTTTGTAAAGGGACCCCTTGGGCCTCCCCACTTCCCAAGGCTTCAGGACGGTCGCTGTCCATGGTCCAAGAACTGTGTTTCTCTGCAGGCCTCCTGGCAGGCTCGGCTCCTACTTCTGCTTGTCTTGGGTTTGCTTTCTCTTATATCCATGCTGTCTAAATTAGCAGCATGAAATTCCTGGTGAACAGCATTCCCCTTAGAGAGAAAGACGCCCTTAAGGGGAACTTTTGGAAAATATGGAAGATCCTGAATCTGTTAGTACAAATTATTTCTTGGCTTTTATTCTGACTTTTAATTTAAGCTGTGCCAAATCCATACTCTCTTGATGACTAACTTTATAGTAATTCATGATATCAGGTAGTGGAAGTCCTCTACTTTTGTTCTTTTTCAAGATGGCTGTGGATGTCCTATGTCTAGGTTTCCATAATGATTTTAGAATCATCGTGTTAATCTCTGCAAAAAAAAAAAAAAAAAGCCCGTTGAGATTTTCACAATTCATTCATTTCACTAACATAATCAAAGCTCTTGATAATTAGTGAGAAAATCTGGGTTCCTTGTCTGAGTTCTACTGGTAACTAGGTGAGTAGTATATTTGCGAGTTGGGGTGTGTCTTAGGGCTTAGGATGGCCCAGGGCACTCTCCAGGCTCTGTCATTTACTAGCTGTGTGATATGCACAAGCTATTTTAAATCCAGGCTTATCTGTAAAAACAAGGCTAATAATAGCACCCAGTTCATAAGGTGGTAGTAAGGTAGACGAGTTCATGTATAGAAAAAATTTTCCCTGGTTTTTGATATGAAATATTGACATTTAGGTTGAAAGATTTTCTGATTTTGGGACACCTGGGTGGCTCAGTTGGTTAAGCGGCTGCCTTCAGCTCAGGTCATGATCCTAGCATCCTGGGATCGAGTCCCACATCGGGCTCCTTGCTCGGCAGGGAGCCTGCTTCTCCCTCTGCCTCTGCCTGCCTCTCTGTCTGCCTGTGCTTGCTCTCTCTCCCTCTCTCTCTCTGATAAATAAATAAAATCTTTAAAAAAAAAAGATTTTCTGGTTTTCATTACATTTTCTCTTTAATTTCAATTTAATTTTAAATTATTATTACATTTCTTAGCTTTAGATTACTTATAAATGTTTTCTTATTTTCCAAATGTTTTGCTGACTGTATCTTAGAATTTATATTTAGCCTAATTGCCTTATGATCAGAGAAGATACTGTATGCTTTTAATCATTTGTAATTTGTAGGGATTTGCTTTATGACTCAAAATATGATCAGTATTCGCAAGAGGTCCACTTGCCATTGAAAATAGTGCTTTTTCCTCAGTTGTTGGATGCAGTAGTCTATGTATGTCCTTTCAGTCTGATTTGCTGATTGTGTAATTCAAATCTACATCATTACCGATATTTTGCCAATTTGTTTTGTCATTTGCTGCTAATTGCTGATTTATCCCTATATTCCTCTGCCTTTTCTTATATATAAGATTTTTTTAGATACACACATATTTAAAATTGTTATATGTTCCAGGCAAATCAAATATTTTATCATTTTGAGGCAACTTTCCTCATTTAGTAATTTTTTTCCTTGACATCTACTTTGATATCAAAACTGCCATTTCAATTTTATTTTGGTTTGTGTTTAAGAAATACTTTTTCTATTCATGTATTTTTGATCTGTCTTCTTGTGTTTTAGATATATCTCTCCTAAATTGCATATGTGTTCTATCAGTCTTAGAAGCTTTGTCTTTTGAGTTATCATTCCTTTATATTCAATATATCTGTACATTTGAATTCAATCTAAAACCCTAGTATATAGTCTCTATTTTTCTTGCTTTTCTGTATTCTTTTGTTGCTCCTCTCTTAACTATGATTTCACTTATTGGCAGTTTGGAAAATAAGCATAGTGCATGCTATGATTCTTCCAGCAATTGTTCCTGAGGTCACAGCATGCATCCTGACTCATCAGAGTTGAACATTACACGTCCACCTTCTTCCTGGGCAATGAAGGGACGTTAGAACACTTTAATTCAGTTTATTCTCCTCATGTCTTGCAGTTTTAACTCTGCCTACAATATAAACCTTATGAAAATAATAATTGATGGTCAATATTTACTTTGGTTAATCTCTATAGTCATCACTTTCATTCCTCCTGCATCTCAAATTTTCTACTTAGGATATGTTTTCTTCTGACTGAAGAATAGCTTTAAGTTTTTCCTATAGGTCAGATCTGCTGAACTATTTCAGCTTTTGTTTGCTGAAAACACGTTTTTAATTCACCTTCCTTTTTGAAGGGCATTTTTGCTGCAAAGTAGGGTTCAAAATATTAAAGATAGTATCTCACTAACTTTAGGCTTTATTACTCTTTTGAAAGTAATCTTTGACTGCTTTTGTGATTTTTTTTTTTTTTTGCTTCTTTTCTCTCTTTTCTTCCATATTCCTCTCACTTCCATTTTACTTGGATTTTTTTTTTTTTCAATTTATCTTTATATTCTGTCCTGGGTATTTTTTGGAATTCTTGACTCTGTGCATCTATGCTTGTCATTAGTCTTATAAAGTTAAAAGCCATTACATATGTTAGGAATTATAACTGTATCCCCTAGGCTTCTTACCCTCTCCTCTGTGTTTTTCATCCTTTTATTTTATGCTTTCTTCTAGATATTTTTCTCCTGCTATTTTATCTATTTCACTAATTTTCTCTTCAAATGTCTCTAATATTCTATAAACCTTGAGTTTTTAACTTTAGTTATTATATTTTTTATTTCTATAATTACATTTTATTTTTTTTTTTTTAAGTAATCTCTAAGCCCAATGCTGGCTCAAACTCATGACCCCTAGATCAGGAATTGCATGCTCTGCTGGCTGAACTAAACAGATGCCCCCATATTTTATTTTTAACATGAATTTTTTTTTCTAGTTTTATGCAGAAATATTCAATCTTGTGTTTTAGTTCCTTGACCATATTAAGAAGACTTACCTTAAATTCTGTCTAATAATTCCAGTGTCTTGAGCTATGTAGATCTGTTCTAAACACTGCGTGTTATTTCTGCTGGTTCTCCTTCATGTAGTACTGACTCCTACTCTGATTTAAGTCTTTCTTTCTGTGGGGTGGGAGGGTCCCAAGAATTGTATTTGAAATTTGTAGAAATCATTTAAAGCATAGAGACATGTAATTTTCCTCCAAAGACAATTTCACGTGCTCTTGTCACATTCCTGGGGAGTCCTAGAAATACAGGCTTATGTTATTCCACTGGGTCACTCAGATGATTTGAAGCTGGGATTCAATCTGAATGAGTGCTAGTTTACCTCTAATTTCCCCTTACTCCTAAGATACCAATCTTTTAGGACCCAAACCTAGAGCACATTGAGTCTACCAGAGGCCTCATCTTCTTCAATGGTCTTAAATTCTCATTTTCTTATATTTTCTTATATCTCACAAGGCTCTTGCTGTCAGCTACATCTTCTGGGCTGACAATTGTTCCTGGGCAAAAAGTGTCCAAAGTGTTAGGATTATCTTCTGGGTTTTTTGTTTTGTTTGTTTTCATTGTTGTTGTTTTGTTTTGTTTCAGTGTTTTGTTTGTTTTAGTTTTGCCTTTGGTTGCCTTTTCTCAGACTTAACCAAGTAATCTTCACCTTCTGGTCAGGCCTCTGATAACTTCCAGCAGATTTATTTGTATATAACACAAAACTTACTATTTTAACCACTTTTAAGTTCAGTGGCATAAAGAACATTCAGGCTGATGTGCAATCATCACCACTATTCATTTCCAGAAAATTTTCATCACCCCAAACTAAAACTCTGTAACCATTAGATAATAATTTCCTGTTCCCTCTTCCCACCCCAGCATCTGGTAATCACCATTTTACTTTCTATCTCTATGAATTTAACTAGGCTTGATTCTTCATGTAAGTGGAATCATATGGTATTTGTCCTTTTATGTCAGATTTATTTCACTTAGCATAATGTCTTCAAGGTTTATCCATGTTGTAGCTTGTGTCAGAATTTCATTCCTTTTTAAAATTGAATAATTCTCCACTGCATGTATACACCACATTTTGTTTATTCATGCATTAATGGATATTTGGGTTCCTTATACCTTTGACTATTATGAATAATGCTGCTATGAACATAAGTGTGCAAATGTCTCTTTGAGATTGTGCTTTTAATTCTTATGGGATTATACCCAGAAGTGGAATTACTGGTAGTTTTCTGTTAATTTTTTGAATAACCTCTATATTGTGTTCCACAAGAGCTGCACCATTTTACATTCCCACCAGCATTGCACAAGAATTTCAATTTCTCCACATCCTTCCAAAGCTTTTCTTTCTTTCTTCTTCTTTCTTTCTTTCTTACTTTCTAATAATAGCCATCCTAATAGGTATCAATTTACATCTCATTGTGGTTCTCATTTACATTTCTCTAATGATTAGTGATGTTGGGTATTTTTTCATATGCTTATTGGCCATTCGTATATCTTCTTTGGATAAGATAAAAATCCTTCTTTTGGATTTTTTAAAATATATTTTGGATATTAGTTTTTTATTATATAGGTGACTTGTAAATATTAATTTCATTCTGTGCATTGCCTTTTTATTCTGTTGATAGTGCCCTTTGATGCATAGAAGGTTTTAGTTTTGATCAAGTCTGATTTTTCTATTCTTCCTTTTGTTGCCTGTGCTTTCAGTGTCATATCCAAGAAATCATCGCCAAATTCAATGTCGTAAGGTTTTTCTCTTATATGTTCTTCTAAGAGTTTTACAATTTTAGCTACTTCTGTGGATCTTTGATCCATTTTGAATATGGTACAATGTAAAGATCCAACTTCATTCTTCTGCATCTAGATACCAAGTTTTGCCAATACCACTTGGTGAAAAGATAGCCTTTTCCCATTGAATGGTCTTAGCACCCTTGTAGAAAACCACATATGTGAGGGTTTATTGTGGGGGAGGGGTGTCTCTGTTATTCCATTGGTCTTTATCCCAGTACCACACTGTTTTGATTATTGAAGCTTTGTAGTAAATTTTGAAATCAGCAAGTGTGAGCTCTCCAGCTTGTTCTTCATTTTCAAGATAATTTTTGCTATTCAGGGTCCTTTGAGATTCCATATAAATTTTAGGATGGACTTTCCCATTTCTGAAAAAAAAAAAAAATAAAAGTCATTGAGATTTTGATAGGTATTTCTCTGAATCTGTAGATTGCTTTGGTAGTATTGGCATTTTAGTAACGTTAAGATTTCCAATCCATGAACATGGGATGCATTTCCATTTATTTATCTTTAATTTCTTTCAGCAATGTTTTGTGGTTTTCAGTGTATAAGTCTTTCATCTCCTTGGTTCAGTAAGCAGATTTTTTTCCCCAACATTTTAATTCTATTTAGTATAAGAATTTGTCTGAACTACCTGGAATTTTTCCTTTTTTATATAACACCTTACTGGTGTTTTATAATATTTTATTAAATCTCTGCATAGAACACACACACATATTTGCACACACACACACACACACACACACATGTAATTTCTCATGATCTTTTTCCTGTCACAATTTCTTTTTCTGTTTGGGTTTGTCTCTATTTTTATTTAGATAAAATTTCATTAACAATACATTGTTAAGAGTGATACACATGAAAATTGATCACAATCCTTTTATGTGCTCAAATATTGTCCTTTGTGAGTTTCTAAGTGGAATAATCTGGAGGGAAACTTGCAGTTTTTTGGAAGGTGACTTCAGAAAGAACCTTGGATTCTGAGGTTCATTATGACTTGACAGTTGACCTTCAATACATCCAGATTTGTAGTAAAATTTAAGAATATTTTGGGGTTGCTTTGTAGTATTGACTTCTACCTGGTGATTGTGTGGACTTATAAGCAGTTTGCAGAACACTGAAGGAGAAAGCAAATGGTGACATCCTCAGTTTGGCAGATCCTCACCTCATGCATGACAAATGATAATGTCAGCTGTATCTTTTATAGAACACTTAGGAGACCCAAGAATCTTTCATGTCCATCTGGGTTCATGCTATATTTTTTTCTCCTCATGTAACTTTCTCTCTAATTTTTCACTTTCCATTAATGAAATTTAAATATGTCTCTCTCTTTATATCAATTTTATTAATATCACCATTCAGTGAGTAGACTTCCACTTAATCCTCTTGCTTTAGTGTGCCCTTCACATTTACCTTCTGCTGTACCTGTTACCTCTGAGTTCTGTTCTACCAGTCCATAATTCCTTCAGAAGATACATTTCCCTACTCATGTGAAGTAGGAGAGAGGTAGTCACCTGGCTGTGTCAGAATAGGAGTAGATTTATGGGTCTAGGTATTCCTCATTAAAGTTTATCATAAATCCCTCCCATGTCTAATCCACTCTCCACCATGCCTCCTGTTTCTGGATATTTTTGAAGTTTTGCAACAAAGCTGGCTATTTCTTTTTGGTTACCTCTTCTTTAATCACATTGGATTTAACTTTTTGTGTTAGGTAAGTTGCCATTTTTTCTTCCAATTTTACTTTCTTTTCTTTTCTTTTTTTTTTTTTTTTTTAAGATTTTATTTATCTATTTGACAGAGAGAGATCACAAGTAGGTAGAGAGGCAAGCAGAGAGAGAGAGGGAAGCAGGCTCCCCACAGAGCAGAGAGCCCGATGTGGGACTCGATCTCAGGACCCTGAGATCATGACCTGAGCCGAAGGCAGCGGCTTAACCCACTGAGCCACCCAGGCGCCCCACTTTCTTTTCTTTTTTTAAAGATTTTATTTATTTATTTGATATATATAGAGAGAGATCACAAGTAGACAGAAAGGCAGGCAGAAAGAGGAGGGAAGCAGGCTCCCACTGAGCAGAGAGCCTGATGCAGGGCTCAATCCCAGGACCCTGAGATCATCACCTGAGCCGAAGGCAGAGGTTTAACCCACTGAGCCACCCAGGCGCCCCTTTCTTCCACTTTTCATCTTCCAGAAACTGTGTTGCTATCCTTCATCTGCTATCCTTTTCTTTCCTGTTCTGTTTTCCCTTTAGGATGTATATGCATTTTACTCTATTGCTTTCATTTTTATGAGAGAGTAGTGGTAATAATATGTGTTTGAGCCCTCATGTTTAACCTGAAGCTCATTTAGTTCCTCAAGAACACAAAGAATAATTGTACTAATTTTGTATATGGAATTTAATAATCGCTCAATTAGTAGAGAGTAAAGCTATATTTGGAACACAGATCTGTCCTAACACTGAAGCATATGTCATCATGCCATACCATGACAAGACTGTACTTATGAAACTCCTCCTCTAATTAATGTTTGCATATAAATAAAATACATCCATTAATTTAGGATAGAGCCAGCTCTAGACAAAAATTGAAATTTTTAAATTTTGTTTTCCTGATAAAAAGAAGGAATCTTACTCCAAAGTCTTCAAGTAATGATGCACATCTCAGAAAAAATCTTTCAGATTACATGTATTGTACATATTTATTGCTGCATTAGTATTCAACACAATAGCGATAATGGGAAGTATGTATCTGTTTAGTAAACTTAATAAGAATCTTCAAAGATTTATTATCTTACATAATAATTTATTATATTGGAATCTCTCTCCCTGATGTATATTTCTTCTAGTGAATGTGACTTCAGGAGACAAAATAGCAACAATTAACCCTTGGGATGTATGCATTTTGCCAGTGACAACAACCCCTGGCAAGAACCAGAAGATTATGTGGACATCTGTTATCTATGAAAACCCATTGCCTAAATTCTACCTTCTTGGTTTTGATATTTTTACACTAGGAAAAAGAATGTTGTCCTTTTATTCTATGCCTTCTGTGATAGTAAATTAGAAGTTATAGAGTGGGGCACCTGAGTGGCTCAGTGGGTTAAAGCCTCTGCCTTCAGCTTGGGTCATGATCTCAGGGTCCTGGGATCAAGCCCCGCATTCGGCTCTCTGCTCCCCGGGGAGCCTGCTTCCCTTCCTCTCTCTCTGCCTGCCTCTCTGTCTGTCAAATAAATTTTTTTTTTAAAGATTTTATTTATTCATCAGAGAGAGAGAGAGGGAGAGAAAGTGAGCACAGGCAGACAGAATGGCAGGCAGAGGCAGAAGGAGAAGCAGGCTCCCTGCCGAGCAAGGAGCCCGATGTGGGACTCGATCCCAGGATGCTGGGATCATGACCTGAGCCGAAGGCAGCTGCTTAACCAATTGAGCCACCCAGGCATCCCATTTTAAAAAATCTTTTTAAAAAGAAGAAGACATTATAGAGTGGTGGCTGATTGCATGGACTTTAGTACTTAACTACGCTTTGCTCAAATATGGGGTCCCACTAGTTATGTGATCTTGGAGAATTATACGTCTCTAAACACAAAAATTCCTTATTTAGAAAATATGGGCAGTAAGAATAGTGTCTACCTCATGGAGCTTTTGTAAATATTAC
>NC_081560.1:102036824-102210231 GCF_022355385.1 Mustela nigripes | reverse complement strand
AAATCTTGTTCATTCTTTCAACAGATGCTCATTCACCTTTTATCTTTGAAAAACAACGAATCTTATTGATGACCACAGTGAAAAGTGGTATGATTTCTTTGGTCAGTTGTGGATGGGGAAAGAAGCAGTGGCCCCAACTCTGCCTCTCCATGCATGATATGCTGTGCACAGTGCATAGGAGAGGAACTAAACTTCTCATTTTGTCCTTATTAGAAAGTGAGCAGGTGCCAATTACAATAAATACAGAATGTAATTACAGGTAAAGTTTATTACAATACAATTGTGGTTCAAAGGCTTAACTGAATAGGCCCCTAGAAAGGCTAATGAAATGAAGATAAAAAGAACAGAGGGTGGCTGTGAGAGAAACAAAGATTCACTGAGGTCTTCTGTACACCAGACACCATACTAGTCACACGGCTTAGTCATTTCAGTCCTGCAACCACTCTGAGCTGTGCGCAGTCTTCCACCTCCTCAACAAGGAAGAAAGAAACCTGGGGTCATGTGGAAATGGAGCTGGAATTCAGATTCCTGTTTTCTTTGTTCCAAAGTCTATTCTTACTCTTTATAGCACGCACTTTACACAAGTCAAGCCATCTGTGGATTTGTATTCTATTTCTGGTTATTTCATTAATGTTACGTTATTATGTGTAAAGAACAAAATTAATTCCTCTTTCTTTCTTTAATCATCCTTAAGGAGGGTTAAGAATAGTTGTCTCTCATTTCTCATGGGGTGTTAAAAATAATTGTCTCACGAGCTATTTGAGAGGGCAAGTCTGGATAAAAAGAATAATCAAATTTTAGAACTAGAAGGGGCTTTAGAGATCGACTGGGAGAATTAGCTCATTTGATAGAGGAGGAAACCCAGGCTTACAGAAAAATATCCCTTGCCTGTGTTCTGACAATGTCATTTAAGGGGTGGTTGGCTTTCCTGCTAGTGAGGCTTGGGCTAAGGCAAGTAATGTTTAGACGGAGAGTGATACATTTTGCTTTCTTGTGACTCTTAGACTCAACCACCACCTTCAGGCATTCATCCCTCTCTCTCTGCAAAGGGAGGAGAGAAACAGCTATGGCTCCCTTGTGGGGTTAAGACATCTGGTCAACTTCAACATTTTATAATCCATTCTGGAAAACCTTCCCTAATACGACCCATAGCCAATCAAAGTATTTTCTAATATTTACAGTGGACTTATTATATGTATAGCACATAAAATATATCTAGTACGTGGTAAGTCCTTACTTAACTTTTCATTGATTTTCTCTTATCCTTTCATATGTCCCTTGGCCAGAGGCTAGGCAATTGGGTTTCCAGTGCATCCCAAAAGTTATAGAAGAGACACGTGCACAATCTAAGGGTTGGATGTGCAATAGATACTTGTTGGGAGGGCACAAAACAAAAAGGCCATCTTAATGATATCCCAAACCAAATATTTGTCTTGCTTTTCAACATTGACACTTCTGTTTTTGCTGAAAAATAAAATCTTGTTCATTCTTTCAACAGATGCTCATTCACCTTTTATCTTTGAAAAACAACGAATCTTATTGATGACCACAGTGAAAAGTGGTATGATTTCTTTGGTCAGTTGTGGATGGGGAAAGAAGCAGTGGCCCCAACTCTGCCTCTCCATGCATGATATGCTGTGCACAGTGCATAGGAGAGGAACTAAACTTCTCATTTTGTCCTTATTAGAAAGTGAGCAGGTGCCAATTACAATAAATACAAGTTGCTGGCTCAATCTGTTGTGCTGAGAGCAGCAGAGTAAGGACAGGACCATTACAATGGCTCCTATAAAGATCAGAACCGTGAAGCAGTATGTATAGATATGTTTCGTTTTGTGATTTGGACCCAATTTACTTACACATACATAACCCTATCATTAAACATCAAGAAAACACCTTTTAATACTTCATATTTCTTTATAAGAATGCTTTTAATTCTGAATTGGCCTTTCTGGAATAGTTCACCCAATCATTACTGTCAAAAATCAAGACATGTGATTGCCCTACATGAGGGCCCCTTCTTAGAGAGACATTGGAAAAATAGAGAAAAGAGTCTCATTGCTTCTGCCATTAGTCCCTTAATTTGATTGTGTTCGTTGTTTTTGAAAAGCATGGGAAAGAAAGGAACAATTTAGGAAACAAAGGAGTTTGGAAGTGAGGTCCAAGACCCTGCACAGAGAAGGGTACCTCTGACAACATGGGACTGTCGAGGTCCTTACTACCACACAGGGGTGGCCTGATTCTTATTTCTTTAGCACTTTTTGTTAGATTTTCTGGCAGTCAGAGAAGAAAGAAAAATTACTTTTTTTCATGAGACAAAAATTATTAGGGGATGCAACACTGAGCACTGAAATCAGGAATTTTTCTGAACTCACAGGAATTAATGATCACTTACAAAGTTTTTTAAACCCCATTTATGAGTCTCCTTAGGGAAAAAGAGTCTTCAGTATAAGCAAGGGAGGAAGAAATTATTGGTGCTTGTTGATCAAAAAGTGGCTGTGGTATTTCATTTAAATGGGCTGACTCTTAGCTTTTTTCATATAGTGACCCCCATCATTTTAAAAGGAAAAGATTGACTTTCTTCTTGATCACAGATTCTCTTCCCTTCCCTGTCCACCACTTTGCACTCTCTGTCCTATTCTCCATTATCCTAAGCCTTCTTCCTGGTTCCCTGAAGAACAATGCTGCCTCTAGCTTTCAGGAATGGAAAGAGGAACTGAAGCTTGTAGGGATATTCCAATGACCAGTAGAGAACTCCAAGAAATGTCACTCATGCTCCACCACTGCCTCCCAACCAATACTGGAGAGCCAAAAACCACAGCTCAAAATTCTTAATGCTCACCTAGCTCTTGATCTAATCCTGTACTCAGACAAGAGGGATCAAAAGGGCATTGGATTAGTCATTCAAGTGACTCCACAGCAAGTAAGCCCAATGGCTATCCTTGGGCTAGTACGATGACCCATCTTGGGGGCATCTTCTCTTTTTATCAGCCACACCTATCCCCTCACTATAAAACAGATACTTACCAAGAATGCAACCTACAGTCAGTCAAGACCCAAGCTAGTGGTTACAATTGCTCTGGAAAAGCGAGTCTCAGGGGAGGACAGAGATGTTACATTAAACAGTTCATGGGAAAATCCCCACTTCATGTCTTCCCACCTATTGGTAGTGTCATCCACCTGTCCTACTCTTTCCTCACTTCCAAAACCCTGTCCAACATCACCAGAATTCCACCTGACCTTTTCAGCCCTACTCTTCTCAAAATCCTGCCATAACTTTCCCTGTTGGTGAGAATTTGTTTTCCTTCACCCAGCATGAATAAATTTAATTTAACCAACAATTCTCCTTAGTGGTTTTGTGGGGCTCTTAGCATTCCCATTTGGTAAGAAGACCTCAAAATTCCTTGGAGAACTACTCCATAGTTTTCACCCAAATGTTTCAGGTGTGGCTGACTGCACTTCCATTTCTAGCTGTGACCATGTGACCCAGGTCTAGGCAACTATCACATTCCTCTGACACATGAACTAGTTTTAGGAATGTGAAACAAGTGAGACATTCAGAAGCAATGAATGTCGTTGTCATTAGAGCTATTGGTCAACAGGCATTTTTCTTTCCACTGGGGTTAAGCTGATAAACTGTAAGCCTAGAGCTTTCAGAAGTCATCTTGAAACTGTGTAGAAGAGGCCGAAACAGGAAGTGATTCCTGGGGAAATTATTTGTGAGCATAGAGCTTGCATCCCTCAACTCCATCTGGAGATGCCAACACATTAGGTCATTTTCAATGGAGCTAATTTGAGTTAGATGTCTATTGTTTATCATAAAAAAAATTATACTATGGAAATTAGTAACTGACTTACTGCCCATCTCTTGTGGACCAAACCCTGCTTTGTACCCCATTCTAGTCACTGAGATCCTGTCACCTTATCCCCTCTCTTAACCTATAGTCCTCACGATACTGTTTACAAATATTTGCTATCTCTTTGAAATAGGATTATGTGTCTCCACCCTGTGTTAAGTGATCCGACCCACGGGGAAAGAGGATAAAGTGATCAGGACTTGGCCCACTGTGCTTTAGCTAATGAGTTGCAAAAGTCCATGCAATTAGCTTTATTTAACTAGAAGTTTTACATTGTGTGGATTGGCCCCGGGCTCTACTGCATTCATGTCCTCTGCTGTGAGAATAACAGGTCTCATATAGAAACTTCTCTTTCTCTGGGAGCCAGAACTGAGCAGAGGTCAGAAAAACTTACCCATACTGGCAGAACTGAAGCAAATCTGCAGTCCTCCTTTTGTAACCTAAGCAAAAAATATTTTTGTTGTTTTGCAAGCCACTGGATTTCTTGGGGTTGTTTGTCACTGTTGCAAAAGCTAATATATCTTAGTTCAACTTGTCTAGTACTGCCTTGACTCAACAATTCTGTTCTAAAACTTTCAATTGACAAGCTCCTCATTACCTGCTCTTTGTCTGAATTTCATAACCCTAAAAGGGCAGATGGCTTTGGGGAAACAGGAATCAGAGCTGGGGATCTTCCTCTGAGTCAGCATGAGTTCAAAGACTCTAGTGCAAGGACCTCCAGGAATAATTGAAAAGCTATTTGCAGAAGTTGGAAATGATGCAGAAAGAGCTATTAAACTGTAAGTACCCAGGTCCTCTGTGGAGTTTAGAATCAAGCTGTTGAAACTACCAAGGACAGGAGAATCAGAACTGTCAGGTCTGGGGAAGATGTAGGGTGGGCAAAGTAAGAAATGAATAATTTGTTAAATCCTCAATAAGTGTCCTTGATAGAGCAGATGACATCACTACCTCATCCCCTCACAAATTTCCCCAGGGCTGGGGATTATCCAGTGGACTGCTTTGGTGTCTTTCAGGCCATTCTTGAGATGGTGGGAAGATTCAGTAACAGTTTTTCCAGCCCACATCTTTTCTGTCATCACTCACAGTAGAACTGAGTGTGATGCTAGCCAGAGTCTCTTCTTCTTCCTCCTTGTGCTCAATTATTCTTCTCTTCTGTGTCATTGAGGTTTCACATTGGGCCCTTTTGTGGATGGTTCTAGAGAGACCTGAGCGAAAAGGGGTTGCATCTTACGATGTTGCTAGATAGCCAGACTGTCTCCCCTGAACCCTTCACCTGTTTGCATTTGTTTTGTGTTTGTTGTACCTCGGTCTGTGCGAGAGTGTCATGTTGGTGATCAAGAATGCTACAAGAAGGGCACCTGGGTGGCTCAGTGGGTTAAAGCCTCTGCCTTTGGCTCGGGTCATGATCCCAGGGTCCTGGGATCAAGCCCCGCATTGGGCTCTCTGCTCAGTGGGGAGCCTGCTTCCTCCTCTCTCTCTCTCTCTCTGCGAGCCTCTCTGCCTACTTGTGATCTGTCAAATAAATTAAAAAAAAAAAAAAAAGAATGCTACAAGAAGTGGGAGAGGGCATGGTTGCTGTGGAATGGTGTGTTCTGGGTAGAAAGTGCAATGAATCGCTACAGCTCAGTGCTGACATGGAGAAGAAAGTCAACCCCTTATATAGCCTGACTGAGGAAGCATGATGGCTGCTTCATTAGAAATGACCCACCTCTACAACGCATGTATGAGTGAAGGTATAAAACACAGAGGACTAAGGGCTTGTGTCTTGGACACAAAGACTTTGAAAAGCACCACTCTTCTAACAGGAAATGAGGTCTAGATTCAGGTGCTGGGGAGCCTGGTGAGGAGGGAAACTCTCATGTGCAAAGTGGTGGTGGCTAGAATGGACAGTGTTGAATGCTGGGAATAGAATATGGGAGGCCCAGCACTGCAAAGTGAGTAGGCAGGTGGGTGACATTTCCAATTCTCTGTTTTTATTGTGGCTATTCAGGCTACCTGTTCTACTCTGTTATTAAAATCTAAACTCTCCAGTGCTTGCTTTGGCAGCACATATAGAATCTAAACTCCTTGTATACTTAAGGAAGTATACATCTTCCATCCCTCTCAACACAAGCATTGCTTCTTGTACAATGAGTGCTCAATAATAACTTAATAATAATAGTAGTAGTAGTAGTGGCAGCAAATGTTTAATTAAATGAATGCATGACCTAGATCTACACAACACTGTCAGGGCAATGATAACCGTGCTGTTTTCATCAAGTAGACTTATTCATAGAGTTTTCATTACTGTTAGAGATGGGACATGTTTTAGTGAAAAAAAAAATGTTAGATGATACCCACAAAAACACGTTTAATTGTTAGTTCCAGGATTAGAAAAAGAAAACACAGTAAGCAGGAAGACATTAAATAAAGGATATTGTAAATAGCTTTCACAACCATCATTTGAAAAGGGAGTCATTTTCCAAAGCAGTTCTCATTTTATCAGTTCCATTAAAGACAGCACACCGGGGAGTTGTGGCATCTTTCTAACAAAGTCATCCAAGGTATTCAAGCCATTGTTGTCTGATAGCAAAGCCCTTAATCCTGCAGCCTATCTTTCAGTCCTGTGTGGCAACAGTTAGTTCAGAAAGCTGGAAAGAATTTTTTGAAGAGTTGATTAATTATCGAGGACTCCAGGGTAATTCTTAGAGGAGGGAGAGGGGTGTTAATCTCATGTACTTCTTGGTAAGCCTCTGCTGAGGTTTTTCTTGCATCAAAGTAAAGAGTTCTTGTACCACTATAGGTTAGATTCTCTGAAGACCTACTCTTTAGAATAAAATGCCTTTGAAGAATTTAGGCTATACCCAGTCTCAGTAATTGTGTATTGCACAACATAATTATGTACACAGAAACATTACATTTAGAAGAAAGTTTGAAGATTTTCAAAGTGAAGGTTGTTGGGTTTTATTTTGTTTGTTGTTGTTGTTGTTATTAATTGTGGTCCCATTAGTACTCCTGCCCCTTGGAGACAACCAACATCTTGGAAGGATACAACGTGGGAGGCAGGAAGAGATAAGCAGCTTAGTTCTGAGTGTGTTAGGATCACATATCCTAGAAACAGCTGAAAACAGAAAACTGGAGGACACAAGGATATGCGTACTATCTAGGTGCTAGTCAGGATATAGGGACCACAGTTCAGGGAAAAGAAAACCCTACCTTTCTAGGTTCTATAGCTGGCTCAATGAAATAAACTGACAATGAACAGATTAGCAAGAGAAAAACTATACAAATTTATTAATTTTTAACATTACACACATAGGGTGGAGAAAAAATGAATACCCCCAAAAGTAGTGAGATTTGAGAGCTTGTATAAACCCATCTTAATAGGAGAATGGGAGCAGAGGGCATGTAGACAATCTGGAAAGCAAGTAATTTTTAGGAGAGATGAATGGGCCCTTAAAAGAAGAGACGGGAGTTGTGATAATGTGTGACCATGTGTTTCTGGGTGTGCTGTTGACCTCTAGTCTCCTCTCCTGTGACCAGTCCATCTTCCTGGTTGATGAAACTTCTGGGAAAGGGATTTATGACTATTGAGTTCCTTTTAGAGGACGTGTCTTTAGGTAGATAAGGAAGCTCAAAAAAAAGAAAGCCTCCTTGTGCATTTGCTGTTTTTCAAGTGTCTTCAGTTCGAAGTAATCAATACACCAAAGTGGCACATTTGGGGGTGGCTTGTCCTGAACCCCTTCCACAGAAAACAAGAAAGTGAACAAGGTCTTTGTAGAGCCAAGTACAGTGACAGACAAGCAGATGTCCTTGAACAGAGCTGCAGGACATGGCAATGACTTGGGAACAGGAAATAGAAGTTAGAAAAAGAATAGTTGTGGGGCGCCTGGGTGGCTCAGTGGGTTAAGCCACTGCCTTCGGCTCAGGTCATGATCTCAGGGTCCTGGGATCCAGCCCCGCATCGGACTCTCTGCTTAGCAGGGAGCCTGCTTCCTCCTCTCTCTCTGCCTGCCTCTCTGCCTACTTGTGATCTCTGTCTGTCAAATAAATAAATAAAATCTTAAAAAAAAAAAAAGAATAGTTGTCTCCAAATTGTACTCTCCATTTCCCTTAAGTTCTAATTAATCATAGACTCCTATTATTGTCCCCATAGTTATACAAACAGTGTTTGAGAGTTTTGGAAGATCAAGGGCCAAAAACACATTCAACTAACTTTCTTGATGATAGTGAAACATATCACGGCTGGTGAAACTCAAAGACTGGGGGATTATCTGTGACTAAATGAAAAAAACTTTGCATACTTCCAAGATGTTGGTGTCTCCGGGGGGCAGGAATACTAGTGAGACCACGATTAAGGATGGAGTATTTGAAAAGGCTGTTTATTTGCAGAATAGTCTCTACATATTTGGTAATAAGTAAATAAACACGTTAAATAAATTAAAAGCTCTGCGCCACTGGCCATGTGGGAGCAAGAGGCAGATGAAGGAGTTTAGTGCAAATCCCTTTCAATCAGGGAATAAAAGATAGCTCAAATAAATATCCCTGTATGAATGCTTCAAGTGTTCACTTAAACTATAGAGGGAAAAGAGTCTTCTCTGAATGCAGGATAGCATTTTATTTTGCTGTCTATAAACTACTCATGATGATTTCATGGAATTTACAACTACTTCTTTAAATTTCTCAGCAGCTCATTTTTGAAGAAAAGTGTCAATTTCTCAGCCTTCTTATCTATTTCTCTAGACTCAGGAAAACTAGGCCACTATCAGAATAAATATTGTCTAGGGCATTGTAGTGTAATTTGGGTAAGTCCAACAAATTAAGCCACAGTGAGCTACAGGAAGCCATGTCATCAGCGCAGTATGGAAATGGGAAGAATCTGGCTCAACGCCACCACACTGAAATACCTGGTATAACCCAGCAGGCCCTGCAGTGGGAGGGGTTCTGACTTTGACTTAGGACAGTTATTCCCCTGCCCTTGTATGGGATGCATCCTTTGTGTCATGTCTACATGCTTTGTGTGGCGTGCTCTCTGTGCCTACCACTTTGCTTATCTAAGCATGAAACACCACAAGAATTTCACTAGTTGGAAACAGCTTAGTATAATTAATCTGTGAGAAATTATAATTTTACAGATTGTATTTTTATCACTGTCAAAACATAAGCAAAAATATTATTTAAAAATTTCGGTCCACCAATGAACATTTCTCTGAAAGAGACAAGGCTTCTTACACTTTGTGCAAGTGCCCCTGTCTGGGTTTTCATAATGTTCAGAACTGTTTTGAGGGCAAGTGAGGCTTTTTTAACAACAGGGAAAGATAGGAAACACATTTTTGACCACATACTCTGACCTAAATGTTGTAGGAGATGCTTCACAGATATTATTTCCATTTTTTTCATTTGTGGGGTGCTTTAAGTGCACTTCCAATTGGCAGAAATTTCAACTTTCATCAGGGAAATAATGAATAGAATTGGGGATGACTGAAAGGACAGGGCAGCATTGGGAAAGCTATTTTGAGCCAGGTACATTTGGAAGGGACCTCAGAATCGCACACGAGAGGCACTTTAGGTCAACATTAACAGTCATTTCTCAGAGCAAGCTTATTTTATCAGGAAATGCAATAGTAGATGTTGGTTGGCCGGCTGAATCATAATTAGGTAAGAGGAAACACAAATCAACCTTTATTAAAGAGGACAAGGAGAGTCAGAAATGAACAATGGAAAAGGAAGACTGAGACAATAAGGGCATGGCGTTATCTAACTGCTCTATGAACATCTGCATAAATTTACATGCTCCCTAGTAGTGAAGATAACTTAGCTTCCCCCAACAACCCCAGGACTGAGCACCTTTTTTGGTTCTTCTTAAGAAAGGAAGCAGTATGGCAGAGGAGTAGGGGATCCCCTTTCACCTGGTTCCCTGAATTTAACTGGATATGTATCGAACCATTTTGAACACCCATGAGATCAACATGAGATGCAACAATATATTTCTGGATCTCTACAAGCAGAAAAGTGACCGCTTCTTGCAAGGTAGGACATGTAGTTATGAGTTTGTGGGGAGATACCAGAAGATAAACAAAAGGGGGAGGGAGCCTTGATAAGTTGGCTCCTGGAAAGTCATATCACACCCGATTGCAAAATCAGAACCCTTAGAATTCTGCTCTAGGGAGAGACATCCCTCTCTGAAAGAGGCTCTGGAAATGAAAAGATACAATTCTAGGGTTTGGAAATGAAAAGACCAAATGTGGTCTCGGGATCTGAGGGACTACAAAGCAAAAGGGGGACCCTGAACCTGCCTGAGCAGTGGAACCAGGAAGCAGGTTATGGTCACTGAGCCCTGGAAGGGACTCTCAGCTCGGATCACCATAAACCCCAAACTGGGCCAGTCTATAATTGCTTTTTTCCTGACCAGCCTGAAAAAAAAATGGGAACCTATGCCCACGAATGGGCAAAAACTTGCAAGTAGGGTAGCGGCCTGAGAAGGGCATTACAGCAGCAGCCAGACATGATCCACGAGCTATGGCTGCAAAAATGAGTCCCTGGCGGCTAGAGGTTTTAGAATTATGAAGAGCAGGCCCCTGGGACTACCTCTGAGTTGCACTGGAAGCCTCCAACGAGAGGCTACATTTTTCGTTGCATACGAAGCTGGAGACTGTTTGTCCTAGAGGGTTTATTAAAGAGGGCAGACTGCAATCTTTCTGCTCTGGGTGCAGCCATGTTTGCTTTGATCATCAGAAGAGAAGCAGAAAGCCTCCAGGGAAGGAAAACCACACAGAGGACCAGTTTCCACCGAGCTCCACCCCCTGACAGGGAGCAGGGCAACTCCGTCTAGGCAGGGTTACCTGAGAAACAGCCAGCAAGCTCCTCCTGCAGAAGACAGACTGGAAGAACAGGTGGATGGCAACCCTATGGATCCCGTCAGACTGTAGAATCTCAATGCCAGGAGAAGACAGTATCTTGGGGCGCCTGGGTGGCTCACAGTGGGTTAAAGCCTCTGCCTTCGGCTCAGGTCATGATCTGAGCCCCGCATCAGGCTTTCTGCTCAGCAGGGAGCCTGCTTCCTCTTCTCTCTCTGCCTGCCTCTCTGCCTACTTGTGATCTCTGCCTGTCAAATAAATAAATAAAATCTAAAAAAAAAAAAAAAAAGAAGACAGTATCTCGCGCTCCAGGTATGAGCACACAACTTGTTCATTTTTCAGATAAAATACTCCTTTTCTTTTTCTTATGCTTTTTTTTTTTCTTTTTACCTTTTCTGCATTTCAACTAGATGTTTATTACATCAATTTATATTTCATAGTCGCTTTTTTCACATCTATATTTTTATAGCTATAATTTCATTCTATTCAATTTTACCTTGCATATATATATATATATTTGTTTTACTTTCTTGTAATTTTGGGACATAGTGTCCTCTAACACCCTGCTTTATCCACACTGAGAGATTAGAGTCCCCATTCCCCTCCCCCTTTTTTCCTTTTTTTTTTTTTTTTTTTAAATTGAATTCTTATGTTCCATTTTGGCTTTGTTTTTCAGTGGTGGCTTCTGACTACTCTGGATTTTGTTTGGATCATGGTTGGTATTTTGGGATTAGTCATCATGACCAGGTGGGATTTATCCTGGGGATGAAAGGGTGGGTCAACCTTTGGAATAAAGAAAAGACAAGGACTGTATGATCCTCTCAACTGATGTAGAAAAAGCATTTGACAAAGTACAGGATCCTTTTCTGATTTAAACTCTTCGAGGTATAGGGATAGTGGGAACACACCTCAATGTCATAAAAGTCATCTATGAGAAGCCCACAGAGAATATCATTCCATTGGGGGAAAAACTGAGAGTTTTTCCCATAAGGTCAGGGATGCCTACTCTCACCATTATTGTTTAACACAATACTAGAAGTCCTAGCCTCAGAAATAAGACAACAAAAAGAAATAAAAGGCATTCACATTGGCAAAGAAAAAGTCAAACTCTCTCTCTTCACAGAAGGCATGATAATTTACATAGAAAACCCAGAAGACTAGAACTCATACAGGAGTTCAGCAACATGGCAGGGTACAAAATCAATGCACAGAAATCAGTTGCATTTATATACACTAAAAATGAGACAGAAGAAAGAGAAATTAAGGAGTTGATCCCACTTACAATTAATTGCACCAGAAGCTTAAGATACCTAGCAATGAACCTAACCAAAGAGGTAAAGGATTTGTACTCTAGAACTACAGAACACTTTGAAAGAAACTGAGGAAGACACAAAGAGATAGAAAAACATTCAGAACCAATGGATTGGAAGAATAAATATTGTTAAATGTCTATGCTGCCCAGAGCAATCTACACTTTCAGTGCAATCCTTATCAAAATACCATCGACACTTTTACAGAGCTGGAAGAAAAAACCCTAATATTTGTATGGAACCAGAAAAAAAAAAAACAAATTGGGAATGGGGAATGTTGAAAAAGAAAACCAAAGATGGGAGTATCACAATGCCTGACTTCAAGTTACATTACAAAACTGTAATCATTAAGACAGTATGATATTGGCACAAAAATAGACATATACCAATGGAACAGAATAAAGACCCCAGGAATGGACTCTCAGCTCTATGACCTACTAATATTCAACAAATCAGGAAAGAATATGCCATGGAAAAAGATAGTCTCTTCAATAAATGCTGTTGGGGAAATTGGACAGCTACATGCAGAAGAGTGAAATTTGACCATTCCATTACATCATACACAAAGATAAACTCAAAATGGATGAAACATCTCAATGTGAGACAGAAGTCTATCAAAATACCAGAGGAGAACATAGGCAGTAATCTCTTTGACCTTGGCCACAGCAACTTTTTCAAGACACATCTCTAAAAACAAGGGAAACAAAAGCAAAAGTGAACTTTTGGGAATTCATCAAGATAAAAAACTTCTGCACAGCAAAGGAAACAGTCAAAAAAACTAAGAGGCAACCAACAGAATGGGAGAAGATGTTTGCAAATGACATATCAAATAAAGGGCTAATACCCAAGATCTATAAAGAACTTCTCAAACTCAACACGCCCAAAACAAATACTGTAATCAAGAAATGGGCTGAAGACATGAACAGACACTTCTCAAAAAAAGACATACAAATGGTTAACAGACACATGAAAAAATGTTCAACATACTAGCCATCAGGGAAATACAAATCAAAAGCAAAATGAGGTATCACCTTATACCAGTTAAAATGCCAAAATTAATAAGACAGGAAACAACAAATATAGGCAAGGATGTGGGGAAGGGGAAACAATCCTTTTACACTATTGGTAGGAATGCAAGCTGGGGAAACCACTCTGGAAAACAGTATGGAGCTTCCTTAAACACCACCAATGGTAGTACCCCAAAGATACAGATCTAAGGGGCACTTGCACACCAATGTTCATAGCAGCAATGTCTACAATAGCCAACCTGTGGAAGAAGATAAGATGTCCTTCAAGAGATGAATGGTTCATATATACAATGGAATATTACTCAGCCATCAGAAAGGATGAATACCTACCATTTGCATCAACATGGATGGAACTGAAAGGGATTATGCTAAGTGAAATAAGTCAAGCAGACAATTATCATATGGTTTCATCCATATGTGGAACTTAAGGCATAGTATGGAGAACCATAGGGGAAGGGAGTGAAAACTGAATGGGAAGAAATTAGAGCAGGAGACAAACCAGGAGAGACTCTGGACTCCAGGAACCAAACTGAGGGTTATAGAAGGGGGAAGGGGTCATGAGTTTGAGCCTCACATTGGGCTCCTTGCTCAGTGAGGAGCCTGCTTCTCCCTCTCCTTCTGCTTGCCACTTCCCCTGCTTGTCCTCTCCCCCACCCATTCTCTCTGTCAAATAAATTAATACAATCTTTAAAAAAAAAAGTCATCTGTATTTCCACTCCAAGCATTGATCAAAAGATACCTCAACAAATTGTAGTGAAATGGTGAATTTTCAAAATTAAAGAATTTAGCAGATCATTCAGACACTCACACATACACATATACAAAAGAACCCCACATATAAAAATATTCTACTTCAGCATAGGAAAAAATTTCCACCTCACTCATCCATAGAAGGAAAATCAAGCTTGCTTTAGATTTCACCTTCACAATATTACAGAATATAAAACAAGAGGGCCAAAATATGGCAAGAGAAAAATGGTCACATAGGAACCAATTTCAAAATAAACCTCATATGTAACTTTCCTATAAATATTTATCAAAAAATCCCAGTTAAATGAGAAACTAATAAAAGAATAGGAAAATTGTGGTATAAACAAATTCCAAGTTCATATAAATGTTGCATATATAACATTAACAAATAAATATAGAATTTAAAACTAGTGCATATACCAAAGTCATTCTTATAAGCAAAAAATATCTAAAGAAAATAAAGTAAATCTATAACACAAAATGGAGAAAAAAATAATATGGAGAAGGAAGATTAAAAAAAAGAGAAAACAAAACCAAGGCCAACAACATGAAGTTATTCATACGATCATGACCAAGAAGTATAAGTGTATTGGATATTCTTATTAAAAGATAAGTTGAAGGCTAAAAATTAAATAGAATAGGCACCTTCAAAGATGGTCATAGGGAATTCATTTTAATAGCAAGAAGCATAAACTTCTACTCCTTGCTTCGTTTCGGCTTGATATATGTTCAAACATTTTTGATACCATTTTGGCAGGTCCCAGGTCAATTCCCAGTATGAAACAAACACAAATGCCTTCAATGTAATGATGAACAAACAGGAAATTTAAAGACCTGGAAAAATGTAGTAGTTCAAAAGAAGGAATAAAGTCCTGATTAAATAATGGATAAATACATTCTCTTAATTTTATTCCTTCCCCAAACCATGCTAAAAATCACATTTAAAAGGACATTTACGAAGAACACATAAATCCACAAGAACAGGAAGAACAGGGAAAAGACAATAGCAACACATTTCCGGAAAATGGATGCAAAGAAATCAATTAGGTGGACTCAAAACGGTCATAAAGGAAGCTGAGAAATAGGGCAATTTTGTGTGGCTTATTCATTGCATAATTGCACCCAATCAGCTGAGCTGGAGCTGAAATCCTGGCCACATCTCTCCAGTCAAGCAATGCACCCCAGCATGCAGATATGTCTGCCCAGATTTATGTAACTGCCTTTGTCTAGAATGACACTCTTTCATACACTCATATGTATTGTTTGGGATCCTGCTGACAGTCACCTTGACTTACAGTGCAGAATCCTCAAAAGTTTTGAGAACTACTGGCACTAAATCTCTGGCTCATGAGGCAAAGGGGACTACTAAAACAAGGAGGTTTGCATAAGTCGCTTGGGTGATCTATAGATCCCCTACTCCATTCACTAGCGGCCTACCCTTCTGAAGCTGTTTCAAAAAATGGAAATGGAATGGAAACTTCCAAACTCACTCTAGAGGCCAGGATTACTTTGATCCCAAAACCGGACAGAGATCCCACCAAAAAGGAGAATTACTGACCAATATCTGTGATGAACATGGATGCAAAAATTCTCACCAAGATACTAATGAATAGGATCCAACAGTACATTAAAAGGATTGTTCACATGACCAAGTGGGATTTATTCCTGGACTGTGAGGGTGGTTCAACAACCACAAATCAATCAGTGTGATACACTACATTATTAAACAAAGGAGAAGAACCTTATGAGCCTCTCAAATGATGCAGAAAAACATTTAACAAAGTATAGCATTCTTTCTTCATCAAAACTCTCCACAGTGTAGGGCTAGAGGGAACATACCTCAATATCATAGAAGCCATCTATGAAAAGCCCATCACTCTCAATGGGGAAAAGCTGAGAGCTGTGAGCTTTTCCCCTAAGGTCAGGAACATGGCAGGAATGCCCACTAACACCGCTGTTGTTCAACATAGTACTAGAAGTCCTAGCCTCAACAATTAGACAACAACAACAACAAAAATAAAAGTCATCAGAATTGGCAAAGAGGAAGTCAAACTCACTCTTTGCAGATGACATACTATATTTGGAAATCCCAAGACTCCACCCCAAAATTGTTAGAACTCACAGAGGAATTTAGCAAAGTGGCAAGATATAAAATCAATGCACAGAAATAAGTTGCATTTTTTTTTAATTTTATTTATTTATTTGTCAGAGAGAGAGTGAGCGAGAGCGAGCACAGGCAGACAGAGTGGAAGGCAGAGTCAGAGGGAGAAGCAGGCTCCCTGCAGAGCAAGGATCCCGATGTGGGACTAGATCCCAGGATGCTGGGATCATGACCTGAGCCGAAGGCAGCTGCTTAACCAACTGAGTCACCCAGGCGTCCTTAAGTTTCATTTTTTAAAAGATTTTCTTATTTATTTATTTGACAGAGAGGGAGATCACAAGTAGGCAGAGAGGCAGGTAGCGAGAAGGGGAAGCAGGCTCTCTGATGAGCAGAGAACCCAATGTGGGGCTCAATCCCAGAACCCTGAGACCATGATCTGAGCTGAAGGCAGAGGCCTCACCCCCTGAGCCACCCAGGTGCCCCTCAGTTGCGTTTCTGTACACTAACAATGAGACAGAAGAAAGAGAAATTAAGTTGATCCCATTTATAATTGCATCAAAAGCATAACATACCTAGGAATAAACCTAACCAAAGAGGCAAAAGATCTATACTCTGAAAACTATACTCATGAAAGAAATTGAGGAAGACAAAAGAAATGGAAAAAATATTCCATGCTCATGGATTGGGGGAACAAATATTGTTAAAACGTTTATGCTACCTAGAGTAATCTATACATTCAAAGCCATCCCTATCAAAACACCATCACCGGGGCGCCTGGGTGGCTCAGTGGGTTAAGCCGCTGCCTTCGGCTCAGGTCATGATCTCAGGGTCCTGGGATCGAGTCCCACGTCGGGCTCTCTGCTCAGCAGGGAGCCTGCTTCCTTCTCTCTCTCTCTCTGCCTGCCTCTCAGTGTACTTATGGTTTCTCTCTGTCAAATAAATAAATAAAATCTTAAAAAAAAAACAAAACAAAACACCATCACCTTTTTTCACAGAACTGGAACAAATAATCCTAAAAATTTGTATGGAATCAGAAAGGACCCCAAATAGCCAAAGGAATGTTGAAAAAGAAAAAAACAAAGCTGGTAGTATCACAATTCTAGACTTCCAGCTCTATTACAAAGCTGTAATAATCAAGACAGTAGGGTACTGGCACAAAACAGACCCAGAGATCAATGGAATAGAATAGAGAACCAAGAAATAGACATCACTCAACTCTATAGTCAACTAATCTTCAACAAAGCAGGAAAGAATATTCCATGGAAAAAAGAGTCTCTTCAATAAATGCTGTTGGGAAAATTGGACAGCCACATGCAGAAGAATGAAATTGCATCATTCTCTTACACCATGCACAAAGTAAACTCAACATGGATGAAAGACCTCAATGTGAGACAGGAATCTATCAAAATCCTAGAAGAGAACATAGACAGCAACCTCTTTGATCTCAGTCACAGAAACCTCTTTCTAGATACCTCTCCAAAGGCAAGGGAAACAGCAAAAATGAACTACTTTGACTTCATCAAGATAAAAAGCTTTGCATAGCAAAGGAAACAGTTGACAAAAACAAAAGACAACCAACAGAAAGGGAGAAGATATTTGTAAATGTCTTATCAGATAAAGGGCTAGTATCCAGTCTATAAAGAACTTCTTAAACCCAATACCCACAGAACAAATAATCCAATCAAGGAATGGGTAGAAGACTTGAACAGACATTTCTGCAAAGAAGACATCCAAACGGCCAACAGATACATGAAAAGATGCTCCACATCACTTGGCATCAGGGAGATACAAATCAAAACCACAGTCAGTCAGAATGGCTAAAATTAACCACTCAGGAAAGGACAGATGTTGGCAAGGATGTGGAGAAAGGGGAACTTTCTCACCCTTGCAGGTAGGAAGGCAAGCTGGTATAGACACTTTGGAAAACAATGCGGAGGTTCCTCAAAAAGTTAAAATAGAGCTATCCTAGGACTCAGAAATTACACGACTAGGTATTTATCCCAAAGATACAAATGAAGTGACCTGAAGGAGCTCATGCACCCCAATGTTCATAACAACAATGTCTACAATAGTCAAACTATGGAAAGAGACTAGATGTCCATCGACAGATGAATGGTTAAAGATGATGTTGTACACACACACACACAGGAATATTACTCAGCCATCAAAAAAAAAAAAAAAAAGAAATCATGCCGCTTTCAGTGATGTAGATGGAACTAGGGGGGTATTGTGCTAAACAAAATAAGTCAATCAGACAAAGACAATTATCATATGATTTCATTCATATGTGGAATTTAAGAAACAAAACAGAGGAGCATAGGGGAAGGGAGGGAAAAATAAAACAAAATGAAATCAGAGAGGAAGACAAACCATAAGAAACTCTTTAACATAGGAAAAAACAGTGTTGTTGGAGGAGAGTGGGGTGGGGGCAATGGGCATTAAGAAGGGTATGTGATGTAATGGCACTGAGTGTTATATAAGACTGATGAATCACTGAAGTCTACCTCTGAAACTATTAAGACATTATATGTTAATTAGTTGAATTAAAATTTTAAAAATATTTTGTGTTTTAACATTTTCTTTTTTTTTAATGTAAGGAGTTACTCACTTGGAAATTAGTTTTTGTTGTAATATGTGTTAGCAATCTAATTTCATTTTGCCCATGTGCATAGACAATTGACCTAACAGCAGGAACGAAGAGACCTTCTTTTCTCACTAATTTGTAGCAATACCTCTGCCAAGGCTTCTTTTGTATCTTTCCTTTGAAGAATTGCCTGTTCATTTTCTTTAGATTTTTGTAAGGATTTATTTTTCTGTTTCTTATCAATGCTGTCCAGAAACCATCATCATATTTTCAAGATACTTTTATTTGTAATACATTTTGTAATTAGTTTCTTCTATGCAGTCATTTGTCTTTGGTTTTGATATCTCACAACACAGAGAAATTTTAAAGGTTCACGTAGCCAACTCTGTCCATTTTCGTGACTTCTAGATATGAAGAAGACTTTATCTAAGCCAAAATTTTGAAAATATTATCAATATTTTCTACTGGTTCTTTTACAATTTTATTTTTTATTTGTAGATTTTATTTCCTCTAGGAATTAATTTTATATGTGGTATGATGAAGCAGTCTAACACTTTACTTTTTTCCCAAGGGGATAATAAATTTTTCTAACACTTCGGTGTGTTAGAAAATGTTTCTGCATCTCCTCCCCCTACTCATGAGGCTCCTCCAGTGTTAAAGCATAGCCAGGGAAGAGAGCTCAGGGACAGAAGAACTTTGACCTGGCTGTCTCCAGTATAACCCATATAATCTGTTGTTGGTTTCCTCAGGCCAGGGCAGTCGTTTCAAACTGCCTCTTTCTGTAGGACACTTGCAGATTTCCAACTCCTCTGCTGGAGTGTTGCAGCTTTAACTCCCCCTGGCTGGGAGTCTCCACTTTCACAGCCACTCACAAGTCCCCTCACCTGGGCCCCAAAAGTACATACTTAGGTCCTGAAGATACACACAAAACTGTCCTTTCTAAGAAATAATAGTTCCTTCCCCCTGCAGTGTGACTTTTGGATGTCTTACCAAGCATTCCTATAATTGAAAAAGCTATTTATAATTATATAAACTTGGGACCACTTCCAATTTACAAAGACACACAAAATATTTTTGCATGGTTTTCATATACTCTGATTTTCCAGAAGTGAAAACATTTAGGAAATCAAGGGAATATTGTCCTTCGCGTTCAGCACTTTTTCAAGAGTTGGGGTTTTTTGTTTTTTTTTTTACATTCCAGCACTGATGACGATGAGGTCTGTGAGTCACGCCGTATCGGTGTATCTGTAGCTGTTACATCCTTAGTGATTCTGTGTATAGGTTCAAACATCCAGCCACTTCATTTTGTCTTCTATTTTAGTGAGGTCCAGGCATTTACATATTGAAAACGTATTTTCCATTATGTTCTCCTTCATGTCATAGCTAGGGCAGTAAGGGTCTTTGTTTTTTTATGTAATTTTTTATTATGTATGTAAATAGTTTATAGTAATATGAATTTCATTTCAGACTGCGCTGTACAGGAGACACTACACAGCATTTGTTATAAGAAGGGGCTCTGGCTCTGACAAGGTTGAGAATCACTGCTGCCGAGGATGAATTCTGGACTTAGCTCGTCATCCAGAGCTCTTTATTTCAAGTTCATCTGTCTTCTCAGACTCATCTCTCTGGTCCCTGCCCAACAAGCACTTTACAGCCAGGCACAGGGAGCAGCCTGTCCTCCCCTAAACATTCCACACTCAGATGTGTTTCTATGTCTTCCTACTTACCTCTGCCTGGTCAGTCTGACAGAACCCCACTGGCCTTCAGTCCTCAGCCCAAGGGCTCCCCGCAGAGCTCCCCACCTTGACCTCGGTACGATCAATACTGTGCTCCTGCTGATCTGGTTTATTTCTCTTTCCACACCTGATTAAGACTCCGAGGACAAAGTCTAAGGACTCATCTTTGTAGCCCTAGATTTTTACCCTGTGACCATATGGCAAATTATAGGACCTTAGATAGTATTTATGCCATTTATTTGACTGTCATAAGACAAAGTCAGGAAACATCCACATTCTGTGGTGATATGAGCTCCCTGGAAGGTAGGTGACTAAGTGGTGTTGCAGGGGTGCTAGGAAAGGGTCAAGGGGGGAGATGAATCTTCTGTCCTCTCCCCCATTCCTCTCTCTTACCCCTTGCCAGTTAAAGTCATGTCAGAGCACTTAAGTTACCCAATGGGTGTGATCAGAACTCAAAGCATGCAGGAGATGCTGAAGACAACACGTGTGTGTGTGTGTGTGTGTGTGTGTGTGTGTGTAGGGGTGTGTGTGTGTGTGAGAGAGAGAGAGACAGAGAAAGAGAGAGAGGGAGGGAGGGACAGGGCCCCAGGCAAGGTCTGAGAACTCTGGAGGATGCTTGTCTTGAAAAATAGGCCTTGGATCTTTGTGGAATTCTGGTCATTTAGAAGTATCTGTGAGTGTCACAGTAACAGAATCACAGACTTAAAGACAGAAGAGCATTAGAACATATCTGATGTGTTCCTGCTCCCCATTCTTCCAAAGGAACAACTGAGCTCTGAGAGCCCAGAGAGTCTCCCAGGATTTCCACCCAGAGACAGCCAGCAGTGAGAGAGGTCTGTGCAGGCAGCCTGGATTGGGTCTGCACTCACAATGTGCTAATTGTAGTTCTGGAATATGATTTCATCTCATTCTGTCATCCTAATTGATGTCTTCTCCCTCATGTCCCAGCGGAGAGATGCTCAGAATCACAGTGTTTGCTGGAAGTCCCAAAATGTTAACCATAACAAGTCAAGTAACTATTTTTTTCCTTTTTAAAAAATTTTATTTTATTTTTTCAGTGTTCCAAGATTCATTGCAAATAACTATTTTAATGATATAGATATGTAGCTACTTTTTGCAGTGCTTTTACTGTAAAAATTAAGACTTTTAAGCAAGTTATCTCACTGAAAATGAGTTCAATGAAAAAGATTACCTAAAAGCATGTCTTGTATTAATAATTAGGTTACATAATTAGAATATTTTTCCAAGTCTTGCGTTGTTTCCCCTTTGTAATATGCATCTCAGAATTCAGATTCCTTTCTGTAGCACTCCAGGTTGTCTCCATTCTTCAAAGTTCAAAACTATAATGCACTATTTCTCTCACTGAAATATATCTAATCTTTTCCATCAATAAGCAAAGAACTCTAGTGCTACTTTCAATCAGACTCATGACTTTACAATAGCTGCAAGGATTTTTATGCCAATTAATGCTCATATCCCTTGTCTCTTAAAAATAGTACATGCTTATTGTACAAAATTAAGAAAATTGACATGAACAAGAATGGTGCTTGTTACTAGAGATTTTTAAAAATTTACATAAAATGTTTATCTCCTAAGTCATGCTATGGCTCACCAAATGTTTGTTCTTTCTTTGAAGAGGAAAAGAAATAAATGTCTAATAAATGTCTCGATATAATTGTGCAGTATTCATGTATAATTAGGATGCAGTGCATAAAAACCCATTTTGAAATGCCGGTACCCTGTTCGCTATAGCTCTCTGAGAAGCAGTGTGAATGATCCATTGCTTTAATTAGACTACCTTAGCCTATGGAGAGTGGTAAGAGGAAAAAGCACTATGCCTGGTGCTGGGAAATCCTGCATGAAAATAAGACAGAGACAGCTAAATGAAATCTCCTGGGAAGAGAAATTTTTACTATCATTCTCTTTTCCCAAGGGAATTCAGCAACTAGAGTTAAAGAACTAGGCTTACTCCATGGCAACTGGCCGTCACATTGGATTCATTTAGCTGCATTTGCTGATACCTGCCTGGGTTTTTCTCGAAACACTTCCAAAGAAGAAAGGCAAATCCGCAGTTTATCATTGTGGACTATCAGTGCAAAAGTGGGAGTCTCTGGAGACTACAGAGGTTAGTAAAAAAAAAAAAAAAAAAAATCATTCAATTATGGCAAATCCTTAATTACCTGACTTCAGGGTTTCCAGTCCTAACTGGCTTCCTGATAGGGAGAGGAAGACAGAAGGTCATTTTCGTGACAAGAGGAAGAACAGAGTCACAATCCTCTTAAATAATTGAGGTCAGAGGAAAAAAGAATATAAGTGTTCCCGGCCCTGGTGGCTGTCCAGCAGTACTCCCGTGCTAACAATTGCTGTTCTGGCAAGTAATTAGTTAATACAAACCAGACATCAGTTTTGCACAACTAAGAGGTAGGATTCAGCTGCATACTGTGATGCCAATGAAAGGACAGAAGCCTGAGAAGGTTTCTAGATTCCGTGGTAGAATTTGGCCATCCCAGGTAAGTACTTATCTCTTGGTAGAGCTACTGGAGACTCGTGGTGAAAATGTAGGCAACTAAAGGAAGGGACTCAATTAAGATGTCCTGGAGAAATTACCTATAAACATAAAAGGACCTTTAACCCCTAAGCTTAGTTAGCTGGCAGAAGAAAGGTACTCCTTAAACTGAATTTGGGGTCAGATGTATCAAATCATTCCTAAAAGAGGATAACTGAGGGTAGGGAGGCAGAGGAATCCGAAGCAAAATACGAGAGATTAAAAGATGGTGCTTGGACACCAACACTTTGATCTCCACAGGAATTAATAAATATGTGACTATCTTTTAGCATTTTGCTTCTCACAACATTCTGGAAAGAACAGAGCCGCAGGACTAAAGGACTCCTACATCTGGGAAAAGCAGGATCTGATTCATAGTGGAAATAAATGGAAACCCATTTTCTTCACTTTGGATTATTTCTGAACACGGGTCATGAATGGGAATATCATTTCTGTTTCTTTAAGCTATTTAGGGCATTTTGGAGGCCATATGCAAAGACCATTTATGGACTTACTGGCTAAAAAGTTAAACAACCCTAAAGTCAACAACATGACCCCTTCCAATTTTCATATCACCTGAAGTAGGAATCCCTGGTCAAAACCTGCAAACATTTCATTGGGATTTTGGGTGGGAAGAGGGAAGGAAACAACCATAACAAAAGCTTCAAAGTGAAAAAGTTCTGACCAGAGGCATCCAGAATTAAAGTGAGAGATGGAATGGCAGAGGGAGCCCCACTGTGGGTCAGAACTCTGCAAAGGCAGCTAGATATATTCCTTCATAGAATGCATTTCTGGGAAAGAAAGAAAAAGAAATTGCCCAAGATAATGATTGAAAGTTCTGAGTGTTGTGTGTACAGCAGGCTAATGCCAGCAGCTTGATCTCACTTACTAAGTGGAAGATTTATGACACAGAACTTCAGGTGCCACAGAAAGATGGATCTGGAGAGGCCAGAGGCAGCCCAAGAGTGCTGGAGATGCAGGTGCTGGGAATCCAGACTCCTCAAGCACCATCTCCGAAGTCTGGGGAGGCCACCCCCCCCCCCCCCCCCAGTGATGCTAATTTGCAAGACAGCTGAAGCCATCTCTATTTCTCCCTGCCTCCTTCTCAACCTTACAGCCTTCCAAATGTGCTGGAGAAGAGATTTAAATAGAAACTAAAATACCGGGGCACCTGGGTGGCTCAGTGGGTTAAGCCTCTGCCTTCGGCTCAGGTTGTGTTCTCAGGGTCCTGGGATTGAGACTCACATTGTGCTCTCTGCTCAGTGGGGAGCCTGCTTCCCCCCCCCTCTCTCTGCCTACTTGTGATCTCTCTCTGTCAAATAAATGAATAAAATCTAAAAAAGAAAAAAAGAAAAGGATTTAAAATACTGGTGAAGGGACAGTGGAATTGAGGTTATGGAATAAGAAAATTCACAGTGAAGAAATAGAGCAATCGAGGGAGAAAATATCCACACAATTAAATAAATAATAGAAGAAATTCTTGAAACTTCAGACTGAAGAAGCTTTCAGAATATCAGGGTTTGTTTAGGTTTTTACCTTGAAAACAAGAGTATCGCACCTAAACTTATCCTGATAAAACTTCAGAATTTCAAACATAAAGGACAAAAGCAGTAAAATCATGTTAACTACAGACTTAGGCTCATCTTCTCTGCAATGGAATTATGCCAAGACAGTGGAACAATATCCACAGAATTTTTCAGGGAAAAGAATGTGGCCAGGGATTCCCAATTATAACAATTTATCATCACAACGTAGGAGATGATAACCATACTCTGATGTAGGTAAGTATTCAGAGAGCAAAACACGCACGCCATGTTAAAAATACTCAAAAAGGTACGTGAGGGGAGCAATAGGGATAACAACAAGACAAAATAAGGTCTTAGTGAATGATTATTGTTTAGTTGATTATATGTAATTAAAAGGTCAAAAATGGTTTTAAAATCTGAGATCATTCTCACACAACCGGAGAAGCAGAGAAAAAAATTAAAGCAATCGAAATTCTTCACCTTATGCCAGGCACTGAGGCTTTATTGATAATATTAAGATGACAGGACAATAAATGTTTCCCTATTTTTAGTGAAAGATATTCTCAAACAGACTATGTTTTCCAAATCAGTAGCAAGACAAAATACAACACATCAGAAAAATAAATAAATAAAACCCATGAAAGCACCAAAAAAGTGAACGATAAACCAAACAAGCATGAAACACAATTGCATTAACTAAGATAAGAACAAGTGGTGCAAATTCCATCTTCAGAAGAGAACAGTTTTCAAACCGGTTTGGGCAAACCAAAGTAGCTAAATGTTGCTTCAGAAAAACATGTAAACCAAATTGAAGCGAAGCTTATTTTTCACAGAGATGGACCAGGACACACCAGATGAGCGCAAATATGGAGCAGAAGTGACTACTAATACAGGACCAACTAGAATGAAAAGAAGGAATCACTTGAACAAGGAGGGCCCATTTCATAAATCAAAAGCAGAATCTAAAACAAAGCTGTAATTGCCGTGAATAATGAAGAGACCAATGAAAACAGCACTATAAATTACAGATCCAATTCTCTTAGGGATTCTCCTCCAGTGAGCAAAACTAAAAACAGTGGGGGATTAACTGCTCTTAAATAAACGATTCTATTCTTTGTGGGCTTGTTTAAGAAGTTATTAATGCTTAATCCTATTTTTTCTTTACGGTGTCTTTTATTTATTTGTGTTGCCCAGATTATTCTATTGAATGCTTAACCACATATTGTTTCTTGTTGAATAATCATATTAAAGCCAAGGCTTTTCCCTCTCCACTGAGGCCACCACCTCTTCCTGGGGCTGCCTCGCTGGGTGTGGACCTATCACCCCTTACGTGAAGCAGCACCACAGGTGACTCCAGCGGTGGCCATGGCCAACGAAAAGCCCAAGGATGGAGTCAAGACCGAGAACAAGAATCGGGTTACTGTGAAGGTGGAGAGGCGGGGTGGTTCTGTGGTGCGGTGTAGGATTAAGAGACGAACACCAATTAGTAAACTGAGGAAAGCCTAATGACTGCAATAGGGTTTGTCGATAAGGCAGATTCTGATTTGATGGGCGGCCAGTCAATGAAACAGACACCTGCACAGCTGGAAATGGAGGGTGAGGATACAGGTGATGTGTCCCAGCAGCAGACAGAGGTGTCTACTGAAAAGGGAACCTGCTACTTGACTCCAGAACTCTGTTCCTCCAGACCAAGAAGACAGTCTCAATCACAAAACCACAATTTGGTTCCACCACATCCTGACTACTACAAAACAGTTTTCTCTGTCCTTTCATTTTCCTCTTCCCCACTCCTTTGTTGTACATAAAATAATTGTGTATGTGCACACACACACAAAAAAAAGATAAATAAAGCTAATGATTTTCTTTTAACCCAATCTCATTATTTCATCTAATATAATGTCTTATCTAATAGTCTGTGGTTTGATTTTAACTTTCTTTTTCACTTAAGACTTATTTAGAAGTATCAAGGTTTTTTTTTTGGTTTTTTTTAAGATTTTATTTATTTGTCAGAGAGAGAAAGAGAGAGCACAAGTAGGCAGAGTGGCAGCAGAGGCAGAGGGAGAAGCAGGCTCCCTGCCCAGCAAGGAGCCTGATGTGGGACTTGATCCCAGGACGCGGGGATCATGACCTGAGCAGAAGGCAGCTGCTTAACCAACTGAGCCACCCAGGCATCCCAGGAGTATCTAGTTTTAATTCTCCCCTCATTTTATTTTTAAAATGAATTCGAGTCTATCTACTATACTCAAAGATTGTGACCTGAGTAATTGATATAAATAGTTCATTAATTGAAAAGAAAAGCATTCTCTCTATATAATAAGCAGCATTATCCTTTACCTGAATTTTCTTAATTTTCTACAATAGCAAGTAAAATTTTTGTTAGGAGAAAAAGTATATATATATAAACGAATTGATAGAAACACACTTCCAACCATATTTAAATTGTGAGCCTATCTGTTGAAAACATCATTGTGGTTCTTGTTGATGAAAAGTTTAGAAATAATTCAAAGAAAGAAATAGTGCATTTTAGCTTTATTTGCAAGCATTAAATTCCAGGCATCAGATTACACTTTTGGAATATAAGATAGGAAAATTCTCTTCCCTGCAATCACAGAAGAAATATTTTGGCTATTTATAATGTTAAGATTCTGTTGTTTTGTGTAATATAGTTATGAACTGGCATTTTTGGTGCTGTAATTGGTCTCTTTTAGAAAGCAAAGCTGAAATCAATGTGATCTTCTGCTTCTCTATTCTTTTTCCATGAAATGCACCTTGAATTGCTGGGCCTAGTACAACACTCTTTGAAAAATATTCAGCATTTCAAGACCATACTTTTTCTACATAAAGGAACTGATAAACTGGAAAAATATATATGCAAAGAATATCTTCATTATATACTATATAATTGTACATGCAATGAATACAACTTTCAAAGTGTTTTAGGTGCAAACTACTAACATATAAAAAATAATACAGGAAAAATATTGATACACAATTCCAGATTATAAATTATGACAAATTAGAAGAAATGAATAAATCTTTTGTTACAATTTATGGTATTCTGAGTTCATCGTAATGTGCAATGTGAACTTTCTCATTAAAATACATCCAGGAAAGCTCCAGAAGCTCAGTTAACTGAACCCTGTCAGTGCATGAATGAGAACTTGTTTCAGGACATTTCTGCAGAAGAATGTGCTGGAAGATTTACTCAGGATGACTGGTCCACACATGTTCCACATATGCCAGCAGGGGGAGAGGGCACTCTGACTGCACCTCTCGTGGGTGCCAGTGGGCAAGACCTGGGAAGGTGGGAATGGTTTCCCAGGCAAGGCTGATTTTCTGTCATACCCCTCCTTCACCGAATATACGGGTTCCGTGCTTCTTTTTCATATATCCCTACATTATTAGCAGTGTTTCCATGTCAAGAGGTAGAAGCCGCTTGGGATCAGGTTCTCCTTTGATCTTTGTATTTTTTAAAAGAAGCCCTAGAGATTTCAACACCTTGAGCCACTGTACCAGAATCAGATTCCAGATGGGTACATCTTTTGTACGGTGCATGAAAGGATATGCTGACAGGGATGAGAGAAAGTGTTGTTGCTGCAGGTGAGTTCCAGACCTTTCAGTGCTGACGAAGAGTTTTAAGATCCTCAAGACCTGAAGACTGAAGCCCAGGACACATGAACCCCTATCAACAACACTGCTCTAGGCTAAGCATCCCCACGGCAAGTGGAATATATCCCACTGGGCTGTGGCAGGACAATATCATAACTCTTTATTTTTTAAACACCCATTTCTAGTTTTGCTATATTTTCTATGGTGTAGAATATTTTCAGTATTTTTTTTTTCAGATACAGTCATAAAGTAGAACAAGGCATCAATGTGAAAATCATTCTCTGGAGCAAATCAGTCATAAGCATGATTATAGAGTCACATTAATCCATCTCAGTTTGAAGTTGCTCATGGTTGAGTTGGTGGGACAAGATTTCTCAAATGAGGATCCATAGATGATGATCAGGGGCTCTGAGTCCTCTGGCATGACATATAAATTATGTTTTCACTCTAATGATAATTTGGAACAATGCAGTTATTGTGTCGTCTGGACCATCTGATTGCTACTCTGAGACCTCCTGCAAGTTTCAGGAAATACATCCTCCAGGTTATGGGGGAATCCCGGTTGTGACCTTTGTCCTCTTTCTTTCCCTCTAGCTTCATCTACTCCCTGTGTCTCCTTCATTCAGTCCCTTGGCTTTAATGCCATCTGTACACTCATTGACTCCTAAATCTTTATCTCTGGCACAGACCTCTCTCTCAAGTCCCAGACCCTTGTGTCCAACTACTCCTCCACTTGGATGCCTACCAGAGGTTCCCAAGTTAATCAGATCAGGACTGAACTCCTTATCTCACTTCACCCCCATACCTGCCCCACCTGCTGCTTCCCCCCTTGGTTGAAGGCACCTCCATCCTTTCAGGGTGACCCTTCCAAAATGCAAGTCAGATCACATGGTGCCTCCACTCAAAAAGCCGCAGTGGCTTTCCTTTCCTCTCAGAGTAACAGCCCATGTGGCTGCTGTGGTTTCTCAGCATTTACACAGCCTTGCCCTCATTTCACCACCCTCCTCTTCTACCCTAACTCACTCATATGTAGCCACACTGACTGTTTCCTGAACCCACAAGGCACATTCCCATCTGGAGGATTTGCCCTGACCCCATTCTACTTTTCTTTGCAAAGTGCATTTATCGTTTTCCAACACACTATAAAACTAACTCTGTCATATATCTCTTATTTTCTGTCTATCCCTGCTAAAGTATGAGCTCCATGAAGACCAGTATCTTGCCTGTTTTGTTCAGTGAGGTGCACAATTGCTTAGAACAGTGCCTGTCACATGATATGTGCTCAGTGTTTTGGGTGAATGAATGAGTAAGTGAATGAAAGAATGAAACAATGGCCAGATCACACATAAGTTTTATATCTTTTCATGTTTTAGAAAACAGTGGTGGAAGATGTAGGTTTTCACACAGCTCATGGTACAGAGTTCATAAAACTCAAAGAGTCCACACCAAGTGGACAATGGGCCTTCTCTTCTCATTTCAGGCATGTACATGACATACAGTTTAACCTATCTTGCTCTGTACTAATGAACAATTCACTAGCAGCAACTCCTGGAATTACAATGAACACTTTTTCTTTTTGCAATGCTGGGAATAAATGGATTAAGCACCTGTTTATTATAGATTCAATAACATCGCAATGCTGACCTTATTTTAAGATGAACTAGTCATCTCTGACTAGTTTATGCCACCATGTGGCATCTCTTCAAAATATGCACTCAACAATTACTTGCTTGCATAATTTTGGTTAAATAGGAGGTCTACGTACTAAAAAGGCCTTAAAGTTATGAATAACACTTTTCCCATTGAACTTCTCCAAACAGGCATTCTCTAAAATTAATATCTTTCCAGTTACAATACAGAAGTAGACTAACATACTAGCGAAATTAAGGCTATTCTTTTCTTGTATTAAACTCAATTTGGATGCTTTGGTTTCACCCAAACAACAATTGATTATTACATGACATTAATGTTGTTGGTATGACTTTTTTATACTTGTACTCAATTTTAAAAATTTAGTTTCCTGGTTGTAGAAGAGCCAAACTCAGGGCATTTTCACCTAATTTCATGTTTGTCATAGAAACTAGCTCCCAACACTCTCCATCATTGTTTGGGACAAATTCCATACGGAAAATGATAAAAGATAGGGCATATCGAGCAAAGAAAAAACTAAAGAGGCCAGATTAATATAAGGGAAAGCACAGGATCACCCTTTTTCCATCACCACATGGAGAGGAAAGCCAAGGCCAGTGTAATTTGATGGACATGTAGGGGAGCTTCCCCATGTGGGTGTCCCCTTTACTGGGCAGGTATGTGAATAAAGTTGTCCATGGGGGTAACTGGAGCAACACTGGGGATGTGGGCACCAGCAATCTCGGGAGTAGTCTGCAAAAGGCAGTCCAGGTCTTGTGTCAGAAGAAGGGAGCTGCTGATGGCAGGGGGAGAAGATGAATCTCCTGGTCCTTTCTTGCTTATTGCCCAGGCAACCCAGTGTGTGCACATGGTGATTCTGCTCAGTGCAACACAGCGTTTGTTGTATTTTAAGTAACAGTATAATAAAAATAATCTAAATTAATAGCAAGTGTCTGCTACTTTTCTAAAATGGGTTTTATATAATGCTCAAGTTTCTAAAATGCTGCCTGATAAGCCCTGACACTTAAAAATAGCCTCACCTACTGAGATATTTTAGTTTACAAATGGAAAATATTTTAGGAGACCTGACCACTATGTTAGACCAAATAAATCCTTCACTGCAAGAAATTACATTCTTGGGATCTGAGATAACTGCACAGTATAAGAAGCACCTGTCTACTTTCTCCTTCATGGCAGTGACATTTTCCTTGAAGGCTTCTTCCGGAGCATGTGGTTTTCCAGAGAAAACTAATTAAACTAATGCCAACCAAGGACCTTGTCAGATAGGAGCTGATCCATCTCTAATGTCGTGTTCAAACAGCACATCCTACAGTGTAACCAGTAAAAAGTGAATATTTTTCCTTTGTCGCAAGCCATTGCCATCAGCTCAACTAAAGACAAGACTTTTGTATGTCACCTGCTCACTGACCAGAGGAGAGCAGTGAAATCAATACAACTGGCATTCTCTAAATTAAGGGCTTTTTAAATTAATTACTATTTAAAAAATGACATCTGTTTATCTGACAGATGAAAATCCTAAAGGATGCTTTTATCTCTTTGGTTTTCCCATCAGATATATTAAGGGACTATTTCAGTTTGCAATAGCTAGGACATCTTTAAAACAGAGATGACCAACTTCTAGTCCAATTAGTTAAGATACATTGATTCTTTAGTTCCAGGAATTGGTGCAACTCTTTCATATCCTAAAGAAATAATTATTTTATCTATGGAGCATTTTCCATGTCTTCGTTATTTTGACACTGCTACATCAATGAAACTCTTGCACAATTAGCTAGCTGCATTTGAGGTCCATGTACCCTTCTCAAGAAGCTTTGTTGCAAGCTACTCTTTACGATTATTTTGCATTTTATAAGGGAGAACTTCTCAGTGAAGACCTCTAAGGATTTCCTTCCACCATCTTTTTATATAGTTAGTGTGTTTTAGAATAACAGGCTACCACTAAAAATGCAACCTCGATATTCTCTGGGCTTCTAGAGAAGTCAGCCTCAGCTCCCTGCAGAGCCTCATCAGCCCCATGGTTTCACATTGATCAAGGGAAGAACTTGTTTTATTTGCAGAGCCCTTTGGCAGTTTTCAAAGTGTTTCCCTCTGTGATTCAATTTGTTCTTTCCGACAACCCTGGGAAGAATCTATGGTTATTTCTATTGAAAGAATGTAGTTAATCAAGACTTACAAGCGTTGAAGCTTACCCTAGTAATAAGTGACAAATGAGAAATCAATGCCTTTTGATCAATCCTGTGCACTTCCTTCTGTGTCATGCTACCTTATGATATGAGTGTGAGGCACAGCGTAAAGCACGTGCTCCCTACCACCACTCTATACACATAGGCGGCCTCCTAGTGATGACTCCCAATTGGTGAAAGGTTGAAATATGCCTTAGATATACCACCATGCAATAATCTCATAAACAAGAGGACTATCACTCTACTTAGAAAATGTGTTGGGGTGAGAAATAAAGCTCTTATTTTAAAACAGCCTGAAGGTTTATAGTGTTTGAAAATCTATTTTTAAAAATCATTTTTTTTTCCATTATTAATTTACTCTAGTACTGCTCAATCTTCCCCTGGTGGATTTCTGGTGGAGAAGCAGAATGAGTTACAAAGCCAAAAATAAATCACATGCAGATTGGTATTAAATACTGTCAATACAACTTCTGATATATGGTACTTTTGTCGCCCTTGAGCCATAACTACCTTCAACCAGTAGGCAGAAGATGAAAGGAAGGAAAGTCAAAGATGAAAGTCAAAGGAATGCTCTTCAAATCCAGTGGCTACCAGCAAGTTTGGAACTAGGGTGTGATGAGTGAGGATTTAACTTGGGCTCGAAGTTTAAGAATGCTAAAAGACTCAATAGTAAAGAAAAGTAATATTTTAATGCAGTCCTTTGAAGAATAAAGTGAATGCAAAAAATCTATGATCTCGGGGCGCCTGGGTGGCTCAGTGGGTTAAAGCCTCTGCCTTCAGCTCAGGTCATGATCTCAGGGTCCTGGGATCGAGCCCCACATCTGACTCTGCTTGGCGGGGAGCCTGCTTCCTCCTCTCTCTCTGTCTGCCTCTCTGCCTACTTGTGATCTCTGTCTGTCAAATGGATAGGTAGAGTCTTTTTAAAAAAAAAAATCTATGATCAAGAAATTAAGACTTTTATTTATTTATTAAAAACATGTAATAAAGACAGAATTGGCATAATTGGTTTTTCCTTTTGCTACCAGCTCCCATCTGGCTTGACATGACACCGTTACTGATCCTCTCTTCATCTAAAAAATTTTTTTTCATTTAAAATCTTGATATCTTTTTCTGCACACAGTTTGCGTTTCAAAAATATTGCATTAGAATATGACTTACACATTTCACGGCCAAGATGAATGCCTGCTTACTTCACCCTAGTCGTGGCACCCAATATTCAACAATGTCTATCCCTGGATCCCCACATCATGATAAACTGTGGGCTGTGCAAGTCATCCCGACCATGGGGAATGTCCCACCTCCCCCAGCACTTTCAGAACCCCTGAACTCACAAGACCCCTCACTGCAACTGAGTCTCTGTGAACACAGAGACTGTGTGTTCTGGTTGACACAAGAAATTAAAGGAACCAAGTAAGCTGCAAATGTAAAACAAATGCCCTACAGAGTCCCTTCCACCACAGATCAGGAAATCTGTGTGACTGGAAGCTTCTCCTTGCTCAACATTTATTTCCTTCTATGACTTCATGAACAAAAAAGCAAATGTATGAAGTAAGCATACAGCAAGTCTGCCCCTCTGCAAGTGTAACAAAAAGGCCTTTTAAAAAACTTCAGCCAAAGTTCTGTCTTTCAGCCTCTGTCAGGAAAGTCCAACCCAACCACTTCTCAAAGACCACACAGTTTGTAAGAGAATCTCCCAGGGTGTGCGATAAGCAGGAGCTCCAAGGTCAGGTCACCTAGTTTGTATGGCTGCTTCTGAGAGGCAGGAAACCAGGTAAAAGGGCATTAAGGAGTTCCATCAGGCACATTCCTAACACTGTTAGGACCCCCTTCCCTGGTAGGATATATAATTCAGATGTGGCAAAGCAGGAAATTAGTGAATGTAGTAAAGAGTGTAGGGTAAATGGTATTTTTTTTAAAGATTTTATTCCTTTATTTGACAGAGAGAGAGGCCACAAGTAGGCAGAGAGGCAGGCAGAGAAAGGGGGAAGCAGGCTCCGCTGAGCAGAGAGCCTGACTCAGGGCGGGTAAACAGTATTTAAGAGCAGGAGAAGATGTATTCAGCCATCAAGAAAAATTAAATCCTTTCAGAGGACTAGAACAAACAATCCTAAAATTTATATGGAACCACAAAAGACCCTTACTAGCCAAAGCAACATTGGAGGCCTCATGATTCCAGACTTTAAGCTGTATTACAAAGCTATGGTCTAACGAGTATAGTACTGGTGAAAAAAAGACACATAGACCAATGGGACAGAATAGAAAACCCAGAAATGGACCTACAACTGTATGGTCAACAAAGCAGGAAAGAATCTCCAATAGAGAAAAGAGAGTTTTTAACAAATGGTGTTGGGAAAACTGGACAGCAGCATGCAAAAGAATGAAACTGGACCACTTTCTTATGTCATATACAAAAATAAACGCAAAATGGAGGCAAAACATAAATGTGAGACAGGAGACCATCAAAACCCTAGAGGAGAACACAGGCAGCAACCTCTGTGACCTTGGCCACAACAACTTCTTACTAGAAATGTGGTTGGAGACAAGGGAACAAAAGGAAAGGTGAACTTTTGGACTTAATCAAGATAAGAAGCTTCTCTACAGTGAAAGAAAACAATCAGGTTTCTATGGAAAGGGAGAAGAAGATATTTTCAAATGACATATCTGATAAGGGGTTAGTATCCAAAATCTATAAAGAACTTATCAAACTCAACACCCAAGAAAACAAATCATCCAGTTAAGAAATGCACAAAAGACACAAAATAGACATTTTTCCAAAGAAGACATACACATGGCTAACAAACACAAGCAGAGATGCTCAACATTACTCATCAGGGAAATACAGATCAAAATCACCATGAGATACCACCTCCCATCCATCAGAATGGCTAAAATTAACAATACAGGAAACAACAGATATTGGCAAGAATGTGAAGAAAAGGGAACCCTCTTACATTGGGAATTCAAACAGCTACTCTGTAGCTGTAGTATGTAGCTCTAGTATGGAGGTTTATCAAAAAGTTAAAAATAGAACTGCACTACCATCCATCAACTGCACTACTAGATCTTTACCCAAAATGTACAAAAATTACAGATTTGAAGGGGTACATGCACCCTGATGTTTATTGCAGCATTAGCAACAATAGCCAAATTATGGAAAGAACCCAAATGTCTATTGACTGATGATTGGATAAAGAAGATGTGAGATATATATATGAGAGAGATATATGTATTATGTATATACAGATATGTATTATGAAATATGTATTATTATATCTATAATGGAAAATTACTCCACCATGAAAAAGAATGAAATTTTGCCATTTGTAAGGTTGTAGATGGAGCTAAAGTGTATTATGCTAAGTGAAATAAGTCAGTCAGAGAAAGAAAAATACCATATGATTTTACTGATATGTGGAATTTAGGGAACTAAACAGATGAACATGGGAAGGGGAAAAAAAGAAAGAGAGAGTGAAGCAAACCATAAGAGACTCTTAGCAACGGAGAACATACTGAGGGTTGTTGGAGGAGGGTAGATGGGAGATGGGCTAGATCGGTGATAGGTATTAAAGAGGGCACTTGTTATGATGAGCACTGGGTATTGTATGTAAGGGAAGAATCACTAAATTCTACTTCAGCAACCAATATTACACTATATTTTAACTAACTAGAGTTTAAATGAAAATTTGGAAAGAAAAAAAAAGAATGAAATCTTGTCATTTGCCATGGCATGGATGGAGCTAGAGAATATTATACTAAGAGAAATAAATCACAGAAAGACAGAAAACATATGACTTCACTCATATGGAACTTAAGAAACAAAACCAATGAGCAAAGGGAAAAAAGAGAGAGAAAGTGAGAGAGACAGAGAGGGAGACAAACGAAGAAATAGATTCTTAACTACGGAGAAAAAACTGACGGTTACCAGAAAGGAGAGTGGTAGGAGGATGTGAGAACTAGGGGATGGGAATTAAGAGTGCACTTGTCGTGAGGAGCTCTGAGTAATGGATAAGATTGTTGAATCACTATACTGTACTATACTGTACCCCTATGCTAATACAGCACTGTATGTTAACTACTCTGGAATTATCATTAAAAATTTAATTTAAAAAAGAGCAGGAGAAGATGATGATGAGAGCCTTGGTAGAGGAAGAGTTTATAGGAGATGAGCGAGAAACCAGGCAAGAGGGGCCATGCCATATACACAAGCCTGATTGCTGGCCCCCAGGCCCGTAGACTGGTCCATGGTCCAGATGAATAAGACCTTGAGGGTGACGCTTCCTGCACTCCTGGGCTTTTTCAGACAACACTCCCTCACTGTTACAATCATGGGACAGTGTTGGGCGTGAGGGGATGGAAGAGCAGTTGGCACATGAGCTGAAGGATGGATTGCAGGAACACAAACCATGGGAGGCCATAGGTTGTCAGCACAGGCATTGCTCAACCAGCTGCTGAGGGGCTGTGCTCAGCACCAGAGCGATCTGGCCGGCCAGCTTGGGACCTGGGCATCTCTAGTGACCCTATGCGAGGAGACAAAATGCCAGTTAGCGTAACAGTACAGATGGGGACCCTCGGGATTCAGATGGTGTAGCTGCCTCATTTCTTTCCCACAATTTCCACCTACAAGGTGGGAGTTGTTGTTCCTAAATTATAGAGAAGGAGCCACGTTCAGAAAGGTTCGTTGGCCTGTCTAGATTCATGCAATGAATAAGTGGCAGATGTGATGCACTGAGGTCTGTTTGACCTCAAAAACCATGGTCTCTGCGTCACATGACACAAAACTTCAAAACTTTGCAAAAATGCTAAAAATATAGACAAATAATTAAGCCAGTAAGGCCATCTGAAAATAGAGAATTACGGCAAGCAAAGAGCAAAAACAAACACTCAAGTTTCAAACTGGCAAAAGGCCAATAAGCCCCAACGGCCTCAAATTAAACTGATATCCTGACTTGAAAGATATCAATAAGGCTGGACAATACCTTGAATTCACAGTGACCTTGATTTCAATGGTGGAAAGACATCAAGTTTGATATCAGTTCAAAGATACCAATTCAGGATTCTCAGAAGAAATAAGAGTCACATTAGGATATTGCTCATACTTTCCTTTATACTCTATATTTTGTGTGCTATTTTGTTATGAAAGATTTTAAAGCTTTGCTCTTTTTTTGGTAAATGCATTTCATTGCCTTTAGGTTGGAATCAAGCACTGAATATATAAACCACAAATACGTTTAGATTTTGGACTAAAGAATTAGATATTTTAGGGATTTCACAGTAACGTTTCCAAAATCTAGTTCTACCAAAAAAAACTCAACATTTCCTGATTTGGGCATAAATAAGATTCCAATTTTTACTGTTAGTAAAAAAAATGTCAGGAAGATGAATTCAAAGAGGCAATGTTTTAATGAAGATGTGAAGAGAGCCTACGGCAGCCATGAGTGCATCTCATGGCCTCCAAGTTCAAGAAGCATAATGACCACGAGCCCAGCTACTTATTCTGCAATTCATTGCCATGGTTTAACCAAAGCCATGTTTCTCAGAGCCTTTCCCAGCCATCAGCTGAGCAGCAGGGATAGTAACACATGCCTGTTTAGGGAGGCATGGGTCTCCTGAGAGGTACCTGCTTCTCAAGGACCCCCTGACAGTCTTGCTTCATCTTCCTTATTGGCTGCCTGGGGATCTGGAATGTGTCCCACTCAGCCTCCCTTCCCTCTCCCCGCCATTCAGGGGCAGGTTTGCAGTACAGTCTGATGGCTCCCCAGGCTTTTCTCAGCTCCCAGCTCCTCATTTTCTATTTTATTACCCAATAAAATTCTCACGTTGAATCTTGTCTCAGTGTCTGCTTCTCAAAGGTCATGGGCAAACACAAAGTATAAACATGAGGAAAAATGACTTGTTTTAAATTTTGCATTTATTTCTAAAGTTTTAGAGCTCGACATAGTTTCTTCAATCAAATTTTCCAAAAGAACAAGTGAATCTGTGAATATTACGGTTAAAAAATAATGTGTGGAATACATAGCTTTTAATGCTACTAACCTTATATATTTCCTACAGTGTTTTATTCATAGAGGAGAGGAAATATGTCTATTGAGATCCTTGGTTTAAAAAATGTTCTTTTTTTTTTTTTCTTTTTTTTTTGGTTTAAAAAATGTTCTTAATCCTAACCGGAAACCAAATACATTTTAGGCATTAAATTTAAAAGGGTTTCAACTCACTGTGTCAATATAAATTAGATAACATATAAATCTATATTACTGAAAAAGAAGCAACAAATACTTGTTACCTTACTTTTCTGTCATTTGTAATGTTATATGTCCTAAATATGGGGCTTGGAAACCACCCTTCATTTTCTAAAATAGCATGAAAACGTCAAATCTACGTTACCACCAGCTGAGTGGGTGCCTTGGAAACCGTGCGGGAGCCTTTACTTTCCAGTAACAATCCTTTTATTCTTGCTGGCAATTCTAGGATGCTGCACGAAGAGCCAAATGTTATCACCGTTTAGCCTAAGCAGAAAATAAAAGTCCCTTGTGTGCTTATCTTATCGTTTTTAATAAAGTACTTTCTCACTTTCATACAAGCTAGACAAAGTTAATTAGCTTGGATATAAGAAGCTGTTCCTTGTCCTCTTTCCCCTCCAAGCACTAATTAATATTAATGAGTAAAGGGATAAAATTACTAAGTACTCCTATAATTGTACTAGTGGATCATTTCCATAGGATGATCCTGAAATCCAGATAAATAGGACTGAATGTGGACTGTCAACCATGAGAGAGTTGACAGACCTTGGTATAGATTTCACCAAAGACCCCGATAAGAGGGCTTTCCCCACCTTGAGGGATGGATTTAAGAGGATTATTATACAAAAACTGATTGATTTACTAACAAGGATGTTCCCCTTTTCCTTCTTCCTTCTTGTTGCTTTGATTTTTTTTTTTTCTCTGTTTGGCAGGAAGAAGCTGTGGGATTTGATATTCTGCCATGCAGATTGTTTTAACTCTTTCAGTTGCAAAGCTTTGAGGCTTTTATTCCAACACTTCTTGGGGCTAAGAAGACAAAACAAAAACACATTTTTTTCAATCTCTTTAAAGGAGGATGTCAAAGAATGTGATAAAATTGAAAGCTTTTTCTGCAACTTAGCAATCATGTCAAGACTTTTTTTCAAAGAAGACACAAGCTCCTTGCCTTCCCGGTGGGCAGCTGAAAGTCATCTGCAAATGTCTTAAGCACAATTTGAGTTGAGAAGGTATTTTCAGCATGTTAATGAGGCTGCTGCACCTTGCAAGGATGGAAACCCACAGTCTCTGAGGAATTACACCATGCAATTGTCTAACCTCTTTGGCTCTCTACTTTAGGGACTCTGTGCACTGAAATCTGACCCAGAGGTGTTCCAGAAGGGCTAAACAGTGCTACTTTCCCACTGAATATTTAAATCAGGCATTTTGTGGAAGTGTTAGGTCTAAAAAATGAGAAAAGTTTATGAGAAAACGAAGAGGCATCTTCTAAAAGGAAAGCTATTATGTAAGAATAAAACAATGCTAATTTATAGGGAAGTGTATAAATACTCATAAAGGCTATAGTTGTATTTGTTAAGAAACTATAAGGGAGAGGGGCGCCTGGGTGGCTCAGTGGGTTAAGCCGCTGCCTTCGGCTCGGGTCATGATCTCAGGGTCCTGGGATCGAGTCCCGCATCGGGCTCTCTGCTCAGCGGGGAGCCTGCTTCCTTCTCTCTCTCTCTGCCTGCCTCTCAGTGTACTTGTAATTTCTCTCTGTCAAATAAATAAATAAAATCTTTAAAAAAAAAAAAAAAGAAAGAAAGAAACTATAAGGGAGAGAATGTCTTCTGTAGATACACATACTTGGAGTGTTTGAGTACCTTGCTTGGGTGGCATGAGGAATAGAAAGATTGTATGGTTGACAGAAAGAAGAAAAAATTCTCGGTTACACTTACAACTAATTAAGGATATGGCCAGGATTCATATAAATGGTGGAAAGTTCTTTACAAATATTTTAGCTCCACATGTCTCCCTCATTACTGTCTTCGTTACTGATTCTGGCTTCATCAGGAAAACTATTCATAAACAAAGAGCCTTGAAGAGGGTGGAAACCAAATTTGGAAGGGTTTGTGCAATGATCTCAGGGTTATGAATAAAAACCATGGAGTGAGGCTTGCTAATGCAGGTCTGCTGTGTATCCCACTGACTTAGACAACCAGGGCAAACAACCACACAGGTTTCTCCTGGGGGCTGCTGATACACAGGAGGAAACCCACAGGAAGACGCTGACACTCTTCTCCTGGTAAGGTGGCATTTGTGGACTGTCTTTGCTGGCAACTTAGGAAGCCTGCTACTTTGACAGTTCTTCTTGTCCACTGCTTTTTCCAAAAGGGTGTGAAATGAGAACAGGTGGCCAAAGGAGTTAACACTTCATCCCATTTTCCTTTTCTACCCTCTGAAATGCTATTTGGACAAAGCTGGAATATAGATCACAAGTGAAGTCCAACTCCAAACAGTCCAGGAAAAAAAAAAAAAAGAGAGAGACTAAATAGAATAAGTGTTTCCTTTTATTAAATGCTAACAGTAAAACCATTCCTTTACTGAAGAATATATTTTTCTATATGTCATGATACAATAACTTTTAATACAGCCATACCTCATTTTATTGCCTTTGCTTTATTATACTTTGCAGGTATTGTGGTTTTTTACAAATTGAAGGCTTGTAGCAACCCCGTGATAAGTCATTTTTTTCCAACAACATTCTCTCACTCCATGTCTCTGGATCACATTTTGGCAATTCTCATGATATCTCAAATTTTTAAATTATTATTGTATTTATTACAGTGACCTGTAGACAGCAATCTTTGAGCTGTTGTAATTGTTCTGGGGTGCCATGAACCCATATAAGACAGCAAGCTTCACTGATAGCTGTTGTGTGTATCGACTGCTCCACCAACTGGCCTTCCCCCATCTCTTTCCCTCTCCTCATCCCTTCTTGTTCCCTGACACACAACAATATTGACATTGGGCTAATGAATGACCCTACAATGTCCTCTACATGTTAAATGAAAGGAAGTGAGGAAGTGAGGAAGACATGTCAAAGATGAGACAGATCAAAATCTAGGCCTCTTGAGCCAAAAAACCAAGTTGTGAATGCAAAGGAAGAGCTCTTGAAGAAAACTGAAAGCGTTAATCCAGTGAACACATGAATCATAAGAGCATAAAATAGACTTATTGCTCATGTGGAAAAAGTTTTAGTGGTCTGAATCAAACTGGCTTTAATATTCCCTTAAGTCAAAGCCTGTTCCAGAGCCAGGCCTTAACTGTCTTCAATTCTATGAAGGTTGAAAGAGGTGAGGAAGCTGCAGAAGAAGCGTTTGAAACTAGCAGAGGTGGTCTCATGAGGTCTAAGGAAAGTAGCCGTCATCATGATACAGAAGAGCAAGGTGAGAGGCCCCGGGGTGGCTCAGTCATTAAGGGTCTGCCTTTGGCTCAGGTCATGACCCTGGTGTCCTGGGATGGAGACAGATATCCAGCTCCCTGCTCAGTGGGGAGCCTGTTTCTACCTCTCAAGCTCCCCGTGCTTGTGTTCCCTCTCTTGCTATCTCTCTCTGTCATAAATAAATAAAATCTTAAAAAAAATAAAATAAAAAAAGGTGCAAGGTGAAGAAGCAAGTGCTGATGTAGAAGCCACAGCAAGTTTCCCAGGATGTCTAACTAAAATCATTAATGAAGGTAGCTGCACTAATTAACAAATTTTCAGTGTCAATGAAACAGGCTTCCATTGGAAGATGGTGCCATTTAGGATTTCCATAGCTAGAGAGGAGAAGTCAATATCTGGCTGGCTTCAAAGTTGCAAAGGACAGGCTGATTCTCTTGTTAGAGGCTAATGCAGTTGGTGACTTTAGGTTGAAGCCAGTGCTCATTCATTCACATTTCTGACAATCCTAGGGCCCTTAAGAATAATACTAAATCCGGGATGCCTGGGTGGCTCAGTTGGTTGGGCAGCTGCCTTCGGCTCAGGTCATGATCCCGGCATCCTGGGATCGAGTCCCACATCAGGCTCCTTGCTGGGCAGGGAGCCTGCTTCTCCCTCTGCCTCTGCTGCCACTCTGTCTGCCTGTGCTCGCTTCTGCACGCTCTCTCTCTCCCTCTCTCTCTCTGGCAAATAAATAAGAAGGAAAAAAAAAAAGAATAATACTAAATCCATCCTGTGCTCTATAAATGGAACAATAAAGCCTGGACAACAGCACCTCTGTTTGCAAAACAGTTTACTGAATATTTTGAGCCATGGTTGAGACCTACTGCTCAAGAAAAAAAAAAGATTTTTTTCAAAATATAATTGTTCATGAATAATACACCTGGTCACCCAAGAACTCTGAGGGAGATGTACAATGAGATTATTGTTTTCATGCCTGCCAATATAAAATTAGTTCTGCAATGTACGGATTGAGGAGTAATTTCAACTTTCAATTCTTATTAATACATTTTTTAAGTCTATAGCTGCCATAGTGATTCTTCTGATGGATTTGGGTAAAATAAATGAAAACCTTCTGGAAAGGATTCACCATACTAGATGCCATTAAGAACATTTGTAATTTGTGGGACGTGGTCAAAATGTCAAAATTAACGGGCGTTTAGAAGAACTCCAGCCCTCGTGGATAACTGTGAGGGTTTCAAGGCTTCAGTGGAGGCACTAACTGCAGATGTGGTAGAGACAGCAGAACTAGAATAAGAAGTGGAGCCTGAAGGTCTGCAATCTCATGACAAAGTTTCACTGATGAAGAGTTACTTTTCATGGATGAGCAAAGAAAGTGATTTCTTGAGATGGAATATATTCCTACAGAAGATGCCAAAAAAGGTGGTTGAAATGACAACAAATGATGTAGAATATTACATAAACATAACTGATAAAGCAGGGCAGATTTGAGAGAATCAGTTCCAATTTTGAAAGAAATCCTATTGTGGGTAAATGCTATCAAACAGCACGGCATGCTACAGAGAAATTGTTTGACAAAGGAATAGTCAATCAGTGCAGCAAATATCACTGTTGTCTTATTTTAAGAAAATTGCCACAGGTACCCCACCTTCAGCAGCCATCGCCTTGATCAGTTAACAGCCATCAACCTCAAGACAACACCCTCCAGGGGCGCCTGGGTGGTTCAATGGGTTAAAGCCTCTGCCTTCCGCTCAGGTCATGATCCCAGGGTCCTGGGATCAAGCCCCGTATCGGGCCCTCTGCTCAGAGGGAGCCTGCTTCCTTCTCTCTCTCTGCTTGCTTCTCTGCCTACTTGTGATCTCTGTCAAATAAATAAATAAAATCTAAAAAAAAAAAAAAAAAAAGACAACACCCTCCACCCACTAAAGATTACTGCTCACTGCAAGCTCAGATGATAGTTAGCATTCTTTAGTAATCAAGTGTTTTTAAAAATAAAGTATGTACACAGTTTCTTCAGACATAATGCTGTTGCATCCTTAATAGACTGCAGTACAGTATAAGAAACTTTTACATGCACTAGGAAGCCAAAAAATTCACTTGACTTGTTTTATGATGATATTCACTTTTTTTGCTGTGGTCTGGAACTGAACTTACACTACCTCTCCAAGATATGCCTCTTATACCCACACAGTCAGAGTTAGCAGAATAAGGGCCAGCAACAAAGAGTGATTTCAGGCTCTAGAACTTTTTTTTCCAATTACCCTTTGTTTCACAATTAAAAACCAAGGTTTACAAAGTGATTCTTCCTGAGAGAGAGAATATTAAATTCATATTAAGCCATTGACAAAAGATCTTCACTTTAAAAAATAAAAATGAAAAAGTTCTCCAATGCCTTCATGCCTTTGTTCATGGGTTGAAATTCTCTTCCTTCTTATTGCCTTCCTAATAAAATTTGCCCTCAATTTTGACTGAACTAAATGAAACCTACACTCAGTAGATGCATTTGTCTTTTTCTCCAATCCAAAGCATTCTGGCTTTGCCCTTAGTACTCCCCTAAAGGACCTGTGTGAGAAGCTACCATCTTCTCATTGCCAAATCCAGCGCCCTATATTCAGGACACATGCAACAGAAATGTGGTTACCTTGGACTTTCGGATGACCTCTTACAAATGATAAAATTCTGTCTTTTCTTGGTTTCTACAACACCACTTGCCCCTGCTTGCCATCCTCTCTTTGTGACAATATTTTTATGTAAGAATCCCAACTGCAAGATAGGTTTTTCATAGAAAGGAGGAAGTCCCTGGCTGAAACTAAGGAAAACAGGGGTGTGTGTGTGTGTATGTGTGTGTGTGTGTGTGTGTGTACACGCCCATGCATGTACATAGACAGATGTCAAAACCAGATGCCCTATTCCAGCTATTCTTCTCCATTCCCAAAGTGAGTGGACCTGTGGAACTGGAAAAGAGCTCTTGTTTTTCAGGAAGGTCTGCAAACTGAGGGACCCCTAAATTCCTAAAAGACTAGAACTTTAATGGCCAGGTGGTATGGTTCTACCTTCCCGAAAGTCTTATCTTCTCCACACTCTGCTCCTCCCAAAACATTTTCAATTAAAAATTTCAAGACATCCAGTCCCTCCAGAGCAGTGGATTTCTAATACCTCCTTAAGTCATTGACTTTGTCTCCTACTTAATCTGCTTGCCTTATAAAATTTTGTGGGAAAGAAAGGGGCAGCATACACATGTTCGGCTCTCCTTCAAACAGAATCTTGGAAGATCACTATAGGCTCCTTTAGAATATCTAGCATTTCAGTGACACATGGGTTCTTCTTGGAACTCATTGTATACCATCCCTTACCATTATTCGGTCTATTTATTCTACAAGGAGATTTTATAGAATTATGAACCCTAAGTAGAGTTTCCCTTCTCTCTTGCATCCTTTGATGGAATTGGTCATCTGAAACCCCCATTCACCTTGAGTTCATCTGCAGACATCCCATTTATAAACAGGTTAAACATGCATCAGAGTAATCTCAACCACTTTCCCTTTTTCCAATAGAGACTCTTGGAAAGAATGAAAATGCATTTCTGACCAAGAGCACCTATATGTTCGCATAAGAATATAGTTTGTAAGCATATAATCAGTGCAAGAAATTCTTGGCCCTTCTCAGGCATATTGGCCCCAAGTACCAGAGGTGCTTGGGTGACTGGTGCCAAGGGGCAATTAATCCACTATACCATCAAGGGCAAGAACTCCAGAAGACTGGATTCAAATCCTGACTCCATTACTTATTCACTAGGCGACCCTTGAGTAGGTTATTTTTATCTTTCTGTGCCTCCATTTATTCATCTGGGAATGGGATAATAATAGCATCTACTTCAGAGTTCTATCGTAAGAATTAAATAATTTAATAAATTCAAAGTGCTTAGAATAATGTCTAGTACATCGAAAGTGCTGTATGATAGAACCCATTTATTATTATTACTACTGGTACTATTATCATTATAAAGATAGAAAAACTTCTGAAAATAAGCATCAGTGTGCTAGTTAAGGCAAAGAGAAAACTGGCCAGTATGTCTAAAAAAATACCACTTATGATGGAATTAGAAGCAAAGATTTTTAGAAACTCAAATTTACTAAACAATCTGAGGTCTGGGAAGTTCTCTGAAATTTCAGTTCTTTGTAAATTCCCAAGTTTCAGTAGATAGATAATGTAATGGTAGAAATGGTTTTGTTGGCTGAAAATTGGGAAGCTTCGTCTATTCATCTAAAACAACTTAGGTGCTTTATCTACCCTTTAAAAAGTGAAAAAAACAATGAAGACTTAATATGTGTTTGTTATATTATTATTATCATTACACTTCTGGTAACTAGCCCATCCAATTAAATAATCACTGATCATGCACAAATTCAGGGATTTGCAAAGAATAAGGATTTGCTATTCAGGTTTCTAGAGACCTGAGAGAAGCAGAAATTTAAGCATATTTTGGCCAAATGCTGAGATCAAAGCTGAATGTCACTGCATCCCTATAAAAATGACAAATTCCTGACAAGATGGATCAAGAAAAGAAGGGGAAGAAAAGAGCGAGAATACAAATAAATGAAATTATAAATGAAAAATGAAAGGGGAATAATACCATGAAAAAATTAATGCCAACACATTTTAAAATGTAGACAAAATCAACAAAATTCTTGAGTAATACGATTTACCCAGAACTAACTCAAAGGGTGAAATACAAAGCTAGAATATTTCTACAACCACTAAAGAGACTACAAATCTTCCCGCAAAAACATCACTCCCAGACGGTTTCGTCAAATCCTACAAAATCTTCAAGGAACAGATCTTTTCAATCTTATATAAAGTTGACAGTGAATTAGAAAAGGAAATTTTGATACCAAGTCCAAAAAGTGGCACCAATGAAAAAGAAAAATTCATAATCTAATATCATTTATAAACATACGGCCAAAATCATAAACAATTAATAGTAAGTAGACTCTAAAAATATTAGCAGATTATGAATATAAATGAATTTGCTTAACATATAGATGGTATCTATTAAAAAACCTACAAGAATATAATTATTAATGGTGAAACATTAGAATTTTCTTCTTAAAACCAAGAATAAAACCAGGGTATCTACTATGACCACTTTTATCCTTCATCATACTGGAGACCTTATCAAACAAAGTAAGGGCAGGGGGAAGAGAAAGGTCATAAAGAATAGAAAAGAACAAAACTGTCATTATTTGTATATGATATGGTTGCTACACAGAAAATTCAAAGGACTGTACATACAAATTATAAGAAATAAGAGAGTATATAGCAAGGTTTCTGGGTATAAGATCCATAGACCTAAGTTAATTTCTATACAGAAATCAAGGGGAGCTGCTTGACTGGTATTAGTGTCTCATAATCTTTGAAGAGGGGACACACAGAATGGGGCTCAGCCTTCTGAGAAGGAGCCCTACCCAGGTGGTGGTTATACCTCTAAGGGGAGACAATTAACTTGGGTATGAGAGGCAGGAAGAAAGCTGGAAACTGAACCTACAGCTCCTGCCATGATAAAAAAAAACAACTATTGCCAGAGTGATACCGGCAAACACCACAGAACCTAGATGAAGGTTCTTCTTCCCCTCTTGTCTCCCACCTTTCCTCCAGTATCCTTTATTGCAGAACTTAAAAAGAAACCATTTGGCAAAGGAGAACTACAGTTTGCAGAGACCTAGCCCAGTATCACATAGCAGCATATGGAGGGATGGGCTTGGAACAAGAGACAACAGCTTAAAAATCTAGCCTATTTTTGTATAAGATATCTTAATATTTAATATTCAGGTACTCAGAATGTTAGAATATTTAATTACAAAATGACATTAAGGTAGACGTAACTAAATGGAGAAATATACTGTTTTCATGGATAATACAAAACATCCCAAAATTTATCTACTGGCTCAATGTAGCTCCAATCAAAATCCTGACAGGTTTAGTTTTGATGGAATTTTCAAAGTAGGATTCTAAAATGTATACAGAAAAGCAGAAGCCCAGTAAGAATGGAAGTCATTCCTAAAGAAAAATAACAACATATCAAATTAATGTTTTGGAAATTTTTCTAAATTAGTTTCTGAAGTAAAATTTATATCCAATAAAACTCAGTCTTTTTAATTGTTCGGTTTTGAGTTTTGACAAATCTATATAGTCTATAATCACCATAATCAAGATGTAGGAAATCCCCATTACCGTTTCTCCCAAATTCCCTGTCCCCTTCTCATCAGTCCCTTCCCCAGTTCCCAGCCGCTGGCAACCTCTTTTTAAATTCTCTGTATAGTTTTAACTTTTCCAGAATGGTCATTTTTAAAATAAGTTTTTTGATGCAGAATTGAACATATTGACCAAGGAAACAAAATTAAAAGCCTAGAAATAGACCAGTGCACATAAGAAAATTATATACTACAGAGATGGAATTGTCCAACCATGGGAGAAGTAAGATTTTTCAGTAAACTATCCAGAAATAATTGGCTAATCCACATGGGAAAAAATGAAGTTTAATTTCTCTCTCATATCACACACAAAACTTAATAGATTAATGACTTAAATATAAAAGATATCTATAAAAGTCTTTTAAATTTTCAGAAGAAATGCTAGACACTCTTTCTTACTTAAAGATAGAACAGTATTTCTTAAACAAGAGCCAAAACTTATTAACATAAAAGACTGACAAATTTAAAGAAGTTAAAATTAAGACTTTCTGGTTTTCAAGACACTATAATAAAAAATTTTAAATAATTCACAATCTGAGAGAAGATACTTACAACACATATAACTAATGAAAGAATAAAATCTAAAATCTATCAGTATAAAGAATCCTTGTGGTTTAATAATAAAGAGATCAGCAATTCAATGGGAATTGTGCAAAGCACCAAACAGGCATTTTATAGGAAAGGAATAAAAATTTAAATAGGTGGATAGATAAGAAATACATAGCTAAAAAGAAGCACAGATAAATACCAAAAACAAAACACAGGGTGTTCATTGGATAAATACACAAGAGCTCTAACAATACCAAGTGTTAGGAAAGATGTAGAAGAATGAAAACAGCAAAAGATGCCGTTGATGAGAATGTGAACTGGCATCACTTTAAAAGCTTGAGCATTTGAGTTTCCCGCAATCCAGAAATTCTATTCCCAGGTATACACTAGTGTATATGTATTCTAGAAGTCTGCAGCTAAGTAAAACAAAATGGATGAATCTTAGCAATAATTATTCACTTTGAAATGCTGAGTAAAAACAAAACAAATTACAGATTGTACTACAAACTACAAATGTATTACAAATTATAAATGTATTTATTCCATTTATAAGACTATAAATTACACTGTAATAATACAAATTATACTTGCAATAATACATTAATATAATTAATGTGTTATTAAATGTAATAATTATATATTAAATATAATTAATGTATTTTAAAAGTAAGAATTAAAATATATTAATGTATAGTACATTCAGAATTATAGCTTTTTTTTAAGGCTCAAAACCAAGTAAAGGTGAACAGCATTACATTTAAAGATCCACAAATATGTGGTAAACTACAAGGATTTCAGAGCAGTAGCTACCTCTGGGGAGGGAGGCAGAAGGTGGGAGCATGAAAACACAGAGGTAAAGTTCCGTGACATTGGCAGGGTCTTAACTCATAATTTGAATAGAAGGCTCACTGGTGTTTATTTCATTATTATGTTTATAGCTTAAGTAAATATTACAAAAATTCAACTATTATATGACAAAAGGAAGTCAGTAAGAAACATTTTTTTTATGTTGCCTAACTTTAAAAAGAATTTACTAGTTTTTGTTCTAAAATACCTTGCTTTTCAAGATATTTGTTATCAATGTTAAACACTTGAAGATGAATTTAAATTTGCCTTGCATAAAAACTAATTTCTTGTTTAAATCGTCAATAATTTTACCTCTGAAGCTATCAGTACACATGAGAGTGGGGGTGGTTTTCTTTAGGAATTGTGTTAGAGTGTGCTCTGAGCACTTCAGAGGGCTACAGGGAGATGCCTTCTTTCTAAGAGAGAAGTAAATGTGTTCTGTTAAAATCGTGGAGAACAATTTTCTTCTATAGTCTCTTTTGCAAATTTTGATGCTTTAGGGACACAATTACTATTTCCCTTATGCTTCCCTTTTCTTAAAATAGCCTTTTTTTTTCCAATAAAGATTTACTTGTTGGCCCAAATCTGTCAAAATCTGGTTTAATATTCTTTTTAAATTCCTGTGATAAGTACAAGCATAAAGATTCAGTTCAGTGTCACTATTACTCTATGGATCAATGAGTGTAACAGATTGAGTGGGAAGTTAGCATAAACCGCATTGTCTTTGAGGACTTTTAAAAGTCTTTTGGGTAGCAAAGAAAAATAAAAAACAGTTCCCTGATCAGACACAAAACATAACAATATAATTAATATAGTTTTTATATATTTGACACATTAATGTACTTTTTATAGTTTGATACAATTTTTCCCAGCATGTTCAGTATTTTTAATGAAACAATCTGGTATCCCAATTTCCTGTTTTGTTTTTCTTTTGCCCATATTTTTTTTACCTACTTAGTTTTAATGTAATTTTTAAATTGATATTATACTTGTGAGTGTCCTTAAACCCCTTGTAAGAAGATTTCAGGGGCAAATGAATAAAATAACTGATAAACTACCCTATATGCCTATACTTACATACTATTTAAATAAGAAACTAGAAATAATTAAAGTTGAAAGAGTTATTTTACCTAAGGAAAGGGGGGGGGTGCCTGCTCAGGCAGATCTAGAGTGACTTGCAAGTATGATTGAGAAGAACAGAATAGCAGAGCATCAACCCAGGGGACCCAAGACTCATCGGTGGATGAAATGAGGATATGACCCTATCAAAATATTGGTGTATCTGTATAAATGCATAGTTGCAAACTTCTATAAAAATGAACATGGGCAAATATAAATGCTTGACAGCAAGGATGTCCTTAAAATGACAGAGAACTCAGAGGACAGCTGGAAGGAGAGAACTCTGTATAACACTGACTGAGCATCAGGTGTTAAGACCTACTAGTTGACCTACACATAAAATAACCAATCTCCAAAACAATCTTACAAGGTAAACATAACTGCCCTCATTTTACAAGTAAGGAAGTTGAAAATTAAAAAGGCAAAGTAAGTTGCTTACGGCTTTAGTAAGTTGCTCTTTTGAATTTGTACCACCATATAGGATATATGAAATACAATTGTAATAAATATATTTTTTTTAATTTGCTAAATCAAATTTAATTGCAGTGCTGAATCTGGATCCCTGGCTGGTCGTCATACAAAAGTCCCGAGGAAATTGTGCTGTCCAATACAATTCCTGTGGCCTTTGATTCACACTAGTAACCGGAGATGAGCTACTATTTAAATCCCCATGATATCTTTTTTTTAATTAACATATAATGTATTATTTGTTTCAGGGTACAGGTCTGTGATTCATCAGTCTTACACAATTCACAGCACTCACCGAGCATGTATCCTCCCCAGTGTCCATAGCCCAGCCACCCTATCCCTCCAACCCCGCCCCCAACAACCCTATTTGTTTCCTGAGATTGAGTCTCTTTTGGTTTCTCCCCCCGACTCCCCCCGCCCCATCCGTTCTTGTTTCATTTTTCCTTCCCTTCCCCCCACAACCCCCTGCCCTGTCTCAAATGCCTCATTTCAGAGAGACCATATGATAATTGCCTTTCTCTGATTGACTTATTTTACTTAGCGTAATAGCCTCTAGTTCCATCCACGTCACCAAATGGCAAGATTTTGGGGGTTTGGGTGGTTTTTGTTTTTTGGTTTTTGGGTTTTTTTTGTGTCGTTGTTGTTGTTGTTGTTTTTGTCAAATCCCCATATCTTAAAAGTAGTGAGGCACTAAAAGGTCTTTCAGAAGTCTGGGCACATAGGTGTTTAATGATTCGTCTTCCCAAGGTCCTACATGCCATTCCCTTCTAAAATCTGAGCAATGCTTCCCTCTCTGACTTCTAGGTGTTACCAGAAATAGAGCTGGCTTCCATTCCCCTCTCTCTCAGAGATGCTCTTTCAATATTAGCCCTTCCAACCTGAATACTGTTTCCCAGACTGTACATACATTCAGAAATCACAAATACCAGAAAATCAGAATACAGGTAACAGGTAGCCCATAGTGGGAGACTGCAGTCAAGAAGGTGTAGATACCACAAATTTAAAATGCACTTTGGTAAATGTTGCAAGATATTTTATAGTGTTATAAAAATATTTTATTAGACCCTGTTTATAGTTTTAAAGCTTAAGAGCAAGAAAGACTAGAGAAAATTATACCTTAATCCAATCTCAGGAAAATGTCCATTGGATAGGGCAAGTGGCCTCAACCTGCCTGGCACTTGGGCAGTACTGAATACATAATTTGCTGTGTGCATTCTGTAAGAAATAGATATCAGTAGATGCTGAAAAGGGAGGGAAATTATGTGATCGTATCTATGCTACATTAAGATAGTTTGTTGGGTTGGATGGATTTGACATGGTGGTAATGAAAACAGAAAGACCCAAATATCTTTTAACATCTACAGCATTCTTTATTATTTGCGAATTCAAAGTTAGAATTTACCTACCTACGTTACCTACTTGTAACCTCCAGATCAACACTGACAGTCCTTTCACAGTCATTCCTGGGCACGTGCAGAGCAGTGGAGAATTTGGGCTGCCCCCCACACGTTCCCAGCTGGATAAGCTAACACTCCACCTTCTGCATATACTTGCATACACATGCCTCAGCCTATTTAGTGACACATTTTTCATGTGTTTGTTCTTCTTGATGGTGATTTCTCGGTTTAAGAGCAGTGCTGAAGTACTATCTAGGTGTCCCAAGTACAAGAAGGCCATGATATGCCTTATGGAGAAAAAACTGCATATAGGTAAGTCTCAGTCTCATTCAGGCATGACTTACAGTGCAGTTGGCCATAAGTTCAATGTTAATGAATCATTGCCTTTGAACAGAGACACATAAAATAAGGTTATATTTTAATCAATTGACAAAATGTTGTTTCTAGAGGTATAAAGGGAGTTAACCTCAAATTTCCCCAGGAGCAGTGGTTCTGTATTGACTAACTCAGTGTCCAGGGCAACTTTATAGAACGTAACTATCATGAATAACATGAATAGACTGTATAACAACAAGAATAGACTGTATAACATACAAATGTTTTATCTGCTACTTTTATTTGAAAATTTGGCAATAAAAATTGTGGGTAGTGAAAAGGGCCATACAGCAAATTAAAAAACATCAGGTCTACAAATAGCCCCTTACAGCAGCATGAGTTACAAGTGTCATAGGGATGAGTACGCTAAGAAAAAAGTATAAAAAATCAGGCAAGTGGAATAAGTTCATAAGGTATCAAAGGGAAGACATATAATTGAAGCTCTTTTACTCATGTATCTTTCAGATCAAGAGGATTTTTTTTTCCGTATCCCCAAATCAAGTTGAAAACATGACCTCTGAAATAAATACAAAAGGAGAGAAGAAGCTGAGCAAAGTTTAAAGATGCAGAATAAACTTGTCAAAGTAGGAAAATCATGCAAGGAAACCCAGAATACAACAGAAGAGTTAAAGCACTCATTATGACAAGAAATGAAGAAAAGTTTGTCACCACAGCGTAAGTAATATGAGGAACAAATCTGGTTAGGTTTCCCAGAGAGCAGGACAAAAGGGCAAAAATATGTTACAAGGGACAGTAGAATCTAAGAGATGCAGAGAAGAGGGGTGCTACCAAGCAATTACAGAGTCCCTGAAGTAAGACATAAAGACAAATGAAAGCAGCAAAAATTAAAGACATCATTTAAAATTTTTCCTTAGCTGTTAAAACATAAAAGTATAAATTGAAAAGCTTCACAGTATTCCAAACAAAAATCAACAAAAAAAGAAACTTGTATCGAGACCCTTCCTAACAAAAAATATGAATCACACACACACACAAATTTTATAGGCAAAAGAAGAAAAAATGTTCAAGGATTCTGAAAAATATATGTTCAAATGTCCTATAGCTAACTGGAAAAAGGAAATAAAATTAAGAACCTAGGACGAGAAAGTCATGTTCCAGAAGACTTGCGGTAAATAGCACTGAACAAATAAAATTCCAACACAAGACTACATAACTGTGGCCATTCTGAACATAAAACTGAACGTTGAGATGAAGAATTATTTTTTTAAACAATATCTCTTATTTTTAAGATTTTATTTATTTATTTGACAGAGCATGCACAAGTAGGGGGAGCAGCAGGCAGAGGGAGAAGCAGACTCCCTGCTGAGCAGGGAGCCCAGGACCCTGGGCTCAGAGTTAAAGCACTCATTATGACAAGAAATGAAGAAAAGTTTGTCACCACAGCGTAAGTAATATGAGGAACAAATCTGGCTAGGTTTCCCAGAGAGCAGGACAAAAGGGCAAAAATATGTTACCTTCGCCTCAGGTCGATTAACCGACTGAGCCACCCAGGTGCCCAACAAAGAATTATTTTTAAAAAAGTATACATATGGTATAAAAATATTGATGTTTTAGCAATAATCTAGGCCTAGATCTAAAATCATATTATATTAAGTTGTATTATATTATATTATATATTATATATCACTAATAAGTTATATAACAATATTATATCAGAGATTATACTAACAAATATAATAAATGGAACTGCATGGAAAGGGAAGAAAGACAACTCGAAAACTATGGTGTCCTCATCTTAAGTGGTGTGGATAAAACCATACTATTTTGCTCTTCACTATGACATCAGAGAAACTTAAAGAATACTTTTGAAACTTGATGGTAAGTGTATTAGTCTGAGTATACAACTAGTCACTGTAGCAAGTGGTTTTACTAAAGCACATTCATCCAAAGTACAGTGCTAATTTTCTGTTTGAATGGCTCTTATTAAGAATTGGGGCTTCTTCCCACATACGGTTCCACCATCCTAGAGATTCACTCCAGCCATACAGAGGAAAAGAGGGGATGCATGTGGAAGCTCAGACCGTCCCATGGCCGGGGCTGAGCTTCCACCTGGCACTCACAAGGTCAAAGCCAGATGTGGGGTGGGGAAGGGATAGTTGCTGGGACATGTAGTTACCTTTGGGCCCAGGAAGGAGGGTAGAACTGGATATTGGTGAACACTGGCCTTTTCTGTCACAATAATCAATCTGGACATGTTTGTTTTCAAAATGCTAGAGAATGGGGTGTCTGGGTGGCTCAACCAGTTAAGCATCTGCCTTCAGCAAAGGTCGTGATCCCAGCATCCTGGGATCAAGTACCAGGGCAGGCTCCCTGCTCAGTGGGGAGTCTGCTTTCTCCTTCTCCCTCTGCCCCACCCCTGCTCCTTTCTCTCTTTTGCTCACACTCTCTCTCCAATAAATAAATAAAATCTTAACAACAAATGCTAGGGAAGACAAAGATGAAGAAAGTGTGGTCCACACAGCCACAGAAGGAAGATAAAGAAAATAGTATGCTCAACAATCATGTGAAAGAGCCTAGTTTAACCTACTGAGTGGAGGGGTGAGAGGCTTTGAAGAGGCAACAGCCCCGACAAAATGTGCACTAACAGCCAGACATAGGAGCGAGGTCTTCCTAGACCAGCCAGCAGCCAAATTGCTAACGAAATTCAAACACATGAGTTAGCACAGCTGATACCATGAAGAGCAGAGTTTCCCAGCTGAACCCAATGTTCAAGCATTGTGAAAAATCTGGGCTTGAAAGCATCTTAAGGGAACCTGGGTGGCTCAGTTGGTTAAGCTACAGCCTTCAGCTCAAGCCATGATCCTGGAGGCCCAAGATCGAGTCCCTCATTGCGGCTCCCTGCTCAGCGTGGAGTCTGCTTCTTCCTCTGATCCTCCCTTTTCTCATGTGCTCTCTCTCACTCAAAAAAAATAAATAAATAAAGTCTTTAAAAAAAAGAGAGAGAGAATCTTAAAAAAAAAAAAAAAAAAGAAAGAAAGAAAGCATCTTAAATCACCAACACATAGAATTGTGGACAAATAAATGGTGCCATATTAAAACCACGTTTTGGAAAGGTTTTTTTTCTTCAATTTTGTATTTAAATTCTAATTGGGGGCACCTGGTGACTCAATCTTTAGGCATCTGCCTTCTGCTTGGGTCATTGTCCCAGGGTCCAGGGATTGAGCCCTTCATGGGGCTCCCTGCTTGGTGGGAAGCCTGCTTCTCCCTCTCCCACTTCCCCTGCTTGTGTTCCTGCTCTCACTCTCTCTCTCTTTGTCAAACAAATAAATAAAATATTTTAATAAATAAATAAATAAATTCTAGTTCATCAACTCACAGTGCAATATTGATTTCAGGAGTAGGATTCAATGATTCATCAGTTACAAATCATACTCAGTGCTCCGCATAACAAGGGCCTTCCCTGATACTCGCCACCCACCTAGCCCATCCCCACCCACCTCCTTCCATCAACCCTGTTTGTTCTCTATCGTTAAGAGTCTCTTATGGTGTGTTTCCCTTTCTTTCTCTTTTCTCTTCCTCTTGGGGAGGTTATTGTACAAAAGTTGGTAAACGGGTAACTGAAACAGTTATATAGAAAGTGATAGTTATATAGAAAGCTGATTTCAATGACATTTTCTGGAGAGCCTTCTATTGCCAAACACAACAAAATAATGGAGGTTAGTTATGGAGGAAAGTCAGACAAAACAAACAAAACCACACATACACACAGAGAGAGATTTTCAAACCTTAGATACAGGAAGCACAAGACCTAAGAGAAGAGGAACAAATGAGATAAGCCCAAAGATTGTCTTGCCTGAAGAGTTTCTAGACTATAATGCAGGGAAAGGAAACCCAAAAGGAGCCTGAAAATCTCACTAAGTGAAGGAGACAGAGAACTCAGTAGGCCACAGAGGCTAGAACAAAGTACCAGAGTAGAGAACTTCTTAGAGAGGAGAGAACTGCCCAAAGAGAGAGCTCTGGGTTTCTCTAGAGGGATCCTCTTCTATCTCCCACTAAGTACTCATCATCGCAAGTGTGTGAGAAACATCTCAGGCTAATGAGAAACCTTCCCAAGAGGATTAGAAGGAACAGTCCTGGGAATTCACACAGGGCCTAGAATGGTTTGTATTTTTACCATTCAGAGTGGAACAACTCTATCGCAGATATTCAAGTAGGTAGAGAAAAGAATCAGTATGTGAAGAAGAAACACGGAGGGCATAAAAAAGACCCAAATTTAGCTTCCAAAGATGAAAAAATCAATATCAGAGTTAAAAAAATATATATGATGGGATTAATAGTAAATTAGACACTGCAGACGATTTAGAAAAATAAGATATCAGTGGCCTTAAGTAGAATGTCAAGCTGCCTAATATACATGTTCCTAAAGTCCACTCCCCTCCTCTTAACTGAGAACTTAGCTACTTGCTTCTAATGAATAGAATGTGGCAGAAGTGATGATATGTAAATTCTGAAACAAGGTTTCAAAAGGCATTGTCGCTTCCTCCTTGCTCTCTCTTTTGGATCAATCGCTGTGGTGAAAGCCAGTTGCCATGTCATGAAGATACACTGAAACATCATTAGAGGGAGGTCCATGTGGCAAAACTGAGGGCTCCTGTCAGCAACCAGCAGACATGTGAGAGAGGCATCTTGAAAACAGGACTTTCAGCCCCCACCTATTCTTCATGTGAGTGTCTCCTTGGGTGACATATCTGTCACCTCAAGAGAGACCATAAACCAGAGCCCCCCAAGTAAACCACTCTTGAATTCTCAACACACTGAAACTGTGACATAATAAACTGTTACTGCTTAAGCTACTACACTTTGGGTGATTTGTTATGCAATAATAGCTTAGAAATACAAAGTTAAAACAAACAAACCTCAAATAAAATGATATGTTAAACCTGTTACAGTGTTAAACCTATTAAGAAGGGAAATGCAAACAACAGTTTGTTGGGTTCGTGATGTTACTATTAGTTGATGTAGACTTCAAGTCTTAAATTATGAATATGAAAACCCCTTTCATAACTACATCTGGAAAGGAGATCTAGCCACCACCTTAAATGGCATTAGGTTCGTGGTATAATTCATCATTGTCCAAGATGGGGAAATGTATATAGAGAAAAAGGGCTGGTATCTGAGTTTTCTCAGACTCAGAAGACTTAGTTCCTGCTGCTACAAGAGAGACAGCTACACAGAAAGTTAGGCAAACATATACCATTTGTTATTACCAAATTGGATCATTTTTCTTTTATAAAAACTGAAAATCAAAATGAGGCAATGAATGCCATGGACTTTGATATCCCTAATAATACCTGGAAAAAATATATAAAACAGAAACTGTTAGAAATATGAGAATTGACAAAAACACAGAATTAGTGGTAAACTTTGCCCAATTCAAAAGGCAATTGGAGTGATCTATAAATAATTAGATTTGGAATTACTTGCCATCCCAGCAGTTTAATAAAGGAAACTTTGGCTAGCAGACTGGTCATTGGAGAGGTCTGCTGAGCCCAGGGCCAGGACTCAGGGCTCCCACATGCCTGAGAAGTGATGGCTTTACACAGATGGCTGCCTGGGCCTCAAGTTAAATGTCAGTGAGCACTTTAGCAGAAGAGGTTTTTGGAGTTCCCCGGCAAAGCATGAAAAATTGCCTGCCTACACTGTTGCAAAGAGTTTTTCGGTTTTTGGTTTTTTTTTTTAAACTCTTGGCAACTGTTTTGGTTAAATCCTTCTGTGTGGGTGAACTTGGCCACCTTGTTGTTTTTTTTTTTTTTTAATTTTTTATAAACATATATTTTTATCCCCAGGGGTACAGGCCACCTTGTTTTAAGCATCTCAGCCAGCTCTTGCTTCTGCACATCAATAGTGTTCTAGAAAAAATTAGTAATTATAAAAAGCAATATATATGTGCATTTTTGTATCAAGGAATTAGGGGGAAGAAAGTAAAGTTATATCTCAATATGAAGATGTTCATAAAATGTTCTCCATGATGACAAAGAAGTGGTAAATCCAGGTGATGGTTAGATAATTATTCTTTGAACTAGCCTTCCAACGTTTTTTATAACTTTGAATATTTGAAAAACTCAAATGTTGGGGAGAGATGCTATAGATTAAAAATAATAATAATACACGATATGGGGGGTATGTGGACAGGTAAGGGTAGAGTTTGAAGCAAGATGAAGCATGAGGTGATAAGTGTTGAAATTCTGTGGTCAGTATGTAAGAATTCATACTACTTCCACATGTTTGAGATTTCCTACAATTAAGCCTTCAGAGAAAAATAATTTGTAGACTGGGTAGACTATGATTCCATCTTAGTAAAAGGCAACAAAGACACAAAAAAAGCACGCACATTTTAAGGTACGTGTATGAATGAGGGAGCAGAGGGTGGATATGCTGTTTATCCTGTTTATCTCATGGGGATGCATGAGGGGGCAGGGAGAGGATTTGCTCTGGCATTATATACATTTGTAATGTGCTGTCTATCTGATTACATAATATGCATGCATTATCATTATAATATTCAAAGATTAAGTAATAAAAACATGGTGCCATAAAAGGAAACAGACTAAATTCTTTCAGGGATTCTGGGGTGCCTGGATAGCTCAGAAGGTTAAGCTTCGGCCTTCAGCTCAGGTCATGCTCTCAGGGACCTGGAATCGAGTCCCACATCTGGCTCTTTGCTCAGCAGGGAGCCTGCTTCCCTCTCTCTTTCTGCCTGCCTCTCAGCCTATGTGTGATCTCTCTCTGTCAAATAAATAAATAAAATCTTTTTTAAAAATTAAAAAAAAAATAAATTCTTTCAGGGATTCTGGAGATGATGTGAATATGTACAAAGGCCTAGAACTTTGAGGAACTGTAGCAAACAGAGATGAATCAATTTAATGAAGAAGAAATCCACTCAACACCTCAAACCAAACACCTCCAGTATTCATCTCTTGACAGACAGCTTCTCAATATAGACAGCATAGGTAACTTAACAGTGTGACGGCCTTACTGACAACCTTACCTTGCCAAACTGAAAGGGTTTCTGTTACACACTTTCTAAAAACAATGCATTTACAATCTCTATCACTCATGTTCATGGACTACAAACCAGTTCTTTCTGGCATCTGACAGCTTTTAACATCCTAACTTCAGCCCTTGACATTTTCTAAGACATTGACTCCAGAAGACATATAAACCTGAAGAGATCAACAATCATGAGAAATTTTTTAATGTTGTCAAAGAACTGTCCCCAAATAGACTGGGTTGTTTTATTGATCATTTAGACCAATCCTTTCAAGAACAGATGATGCTCTTCTTATATGAATTTCTCAAGGGCAGAAATAAAATGGGAAGTCTTTCCAACACAATTTATATAACTCTGAAAACCCTGACAGAGTTAGCACAAGAAAGAAAATTCTTGACCATTCTCAATGATAAATATAGGTAAGTATGAATAAATTGAAAACAGAACTATATATAAAGAATAATGTAGCCAAGTAGAATTAATTTTCCAGATATTCAACATTAGGGACTCTAGTTTACTTTTTCACATTAATAGGTTAAAGGAGACAACACATTCATTAGTCTTAATTAAAGTGGATGGGCCATCTTCTTGACTGCATGTGGGCTACTGCCTTGCATCTTCATATGTTTGGAGAATCCTGAACTTTGTGGGTGTTGGTGTGAGGTAAAAGATGAAATCCATTCTCCGAGCTTCTCCTGCATTCAGGGCTTGGGTACAAGTCCTAGGATTGGTCAACCACACGGACACTGGCTTTGAATGGAAATTTAACTAAGTAAACAAAGAAGTGGGTGAGTAGCAGCAGTCATGCCCCGCCTCTGGGGCAGCAGGGCAGTTGTGCCAGGGTGAACACAGTAGCTACAACTGATCCTGGAGCTAGGCCCACTCACCAGCATCCCTGTAGTGGCTACAACTGCTCCCACCCCCTCAGCCAGACCAGGGGCAAACCCTGCCCACCAGTGCACCCACTGTAGTTGCAGCCAGTCATTGGTGAAAGCCAGGCTGGGGGCTGGTCCCACCTGCTAGTGCACTCACAGCCGTCATGCCCAGGCACAAGAGGGGCTCCATGCAGCTCACACAGGGGACACCTCTAAAATGCATGACTAGGGTGACCAGGTGATTGCACTACTGGTCACCACAGGACACTTTCTATGTAAGGCCACGACTTTCAAGACAAGGAGACATAGCTGACCTACCTAATGCATACTAACAAATACAGAGAGACAAAACGAGAAAGAAAAATATGATCCAAACTGAAGAACACCACAAAACCCCAGAAAAAAAGAGCTAAATGAAACAGAGATAAGTGATCTACTTAATGAAAGGTTCAAGTTTATCACAAGATATTCACCAGACTTGAGAGAAAAGTAGATGAACTCAGTGAGAACTTCAATAAAGACAACATATAAAAAAGAACCAGTCAGTACTGAAGAACACAAAACTGAAATGAAAAATAAACTAGAATGAATCAACAGTAGATTAGAGGATGCCAAAAAATGAACAGCAATTTGGAAGATGGGGTAGCGGAAAGCAACCAAACTGAAGAGCAAAAAGAAAAAAGAAAAAAACAAAAACGAAGATAGATTAAGGTATCCCTAAAAGAATATCAAGCATAACATTCTCATTATATGGGTCTCAGTGGAAGGAGAGAGAGAGAAAGGAGCAGAGAACTTATCAGAATAAATAACTGAAAATTTTCCTAATATGGGGAAGGAAGCAGATATCCAGGTCTAGGAAGCACAGAGAGGCCCAAATAAGATGAATGCAAAAAAGTCCATATCAAGACACATAATGGTTAAAATGGCAAAAATTAAAGATAAAGAGAGAATCTTAAAAGCAGCAAAAGAAAATCAAACAGTTACACACTAGGGAAACCATTAGCTAATTTTTTAGCAGAAACTTTGCAGGTCAGAAGAGAAAAGGACAATGTATTCAGAGCACTGAAAGGAGAAAACTACAATTGAGAATACTTTACCTGGCAGATTTATCATTCAGAATTGAAGGAGAGACAAAGTTTCCCAGACAAACAAAAGTTAGAGTACCACTAAAATGTCCTTACAAGAAATGTTAAAAGGACTTCTTTAAATGGAAAAGAAAAGGCCATAACTAGAATTAAGAAAATTATGAAAGGAAAAAATTCACTATACATTTATACAGTAAAGGCAGTGGATTAATAACTTATAAAACTAACATGAATCCTAAAGATGAAAGTGGTAAAATCAATTATATCTACAAAAATTAATCAAGGGAATCACAAAATAAAAAGATGCAAAGCATGAATTTACACATACATAAAAAGTGGATAAGGGAGTACAAATGTAGTGCTTTTAGAATGTGTCCAAAGTTAAGCAACTATCAGCTTAATATAGAATGCTATATACACAGGATATTATATATGAATCTCATGATAACCACAGATGAAAAACCTATCATAGATACACAAAACAATAAGACATTACCTCCGATAAGTTAGAATGGCTAGTATCGAAAGGACAAGAAATAGCAAGTGTTGAGAAAAAGGAACCCTTTGAATGCTGTTGGTGAGTGTGTAAATTGGTGCAGCCACTGTGGAAAATAATATGGAGTTTCTTCAAAAAATTAAAAATAGAAATACTGTACAACCTAGTAACTGCACATATGGGCATCTATCCAGAAACACCAAAACATATGCACCCCGATCTCTATTGCAGCATTATTTATAATAGCCAAGATACAGAAGCAACCCGAAGTATCCATCAGCAGATGAATGAATAAAGAAGACATAGTATATATACACAATTGAATATTACTCAGCCATAAAAATAAAGAAATTTTGCCATTTATGACAACATGAACAGATCTAGACAGTATTATGCCAAGTAAAACAACAAAGTGATGGTTAAAGACAAATACTATATGATTTTACTTATATGTAGAATCTAAAACAAACAAACAGAAACAGGAAGAAGGGCGCCTGGGTGACTCAGTGGGTTAAGCCTCTGCCTTCGGCTCAGGTCATGGCCTCAGGGTCCTGGGATGGAGCCCCGCATCAGGCTCTCTGCTCAGCAGGGAGCCTGCTTCCCTCTCTCCCTGCCTGCATCTCTGTATACTTGTGTTCTCTCTCTCTGTCAAATAAATCAATAAAATCTTTCAAAAACAGGAACGAATTCCTTGAGAGAACAAACTGGTAGCTGCCAGAGGGGATGGGCTTGGGTGGGACAGGCAAAAGGAGATCAAAAACTACAACTTTCTAGTTATAAAATAGTCACATGGATGAAAAGTACAACATAGGATATATATTCAGTAATATTGTAATAAATTTGTGATATAAAGTAGCTAAATTTATCATGGTGGGCATTTTGTAACATAGATAATTGTCAAATCACTATGTTGTGCACCTGAAATTAATATATTATATGTTGACTTTAATTAAAGATAAGTAAATAAAAGAATTTAATTGAATAAATGTACAGACGTATCCTATTCCTAGATGTAAAAAGTTAATATTATAAACACATCACTTCTTCCTAAACTAATTTATATTTTCAATTCTACTGAGAACATAAGTCTAGTGAGGCTTTTTTTAGAAAGTCTGACAAAATTATTTTAAAGTTCATACCTGTGAATTTATAAGAGTCAAGAGAATTGTCTATAATTACTGCATGGAACCCACCTTACTTTGTGAGTTATAAAACCATCTTATAAAGTGAGGAAAAGGAATAAACAGAAAAATAATGGGATAGAAAAGGAACTCCAGAAACAGAGTCAAGTGTGTATAAGACTGTGACAATTCCAAAGCAGTACAGGGGAGGAGTAGGAGACCTAAGCTTCATCTGGTCCCAGGAAATCAGCTAAATAGTTATCAAACCACTCAGAACGCCTACAAACTCAACAGGAAAATGAAGAAAAGAAGAGCAGCAATTCTAGGAACAGAAAAGCGACGACTTTCTGGGTGGTAGGACATGTGGAGAAGTGAATCCGAGGCAATATGTGGGAATATAGACCTTGGTGGGGAAGGAGCCTCCATCAGCCACTTACCGGCAAGTAAGAGAGCTGCGGAGCAAAATATCAGAACTTTTAGAAGTCTGCTCTGGAAAGGGACGTCATTCCAGAGGCTAAGTTGGGGGTGGAAACTTAGCTGGGTCAGTGTGGTCTCAGGTCCCTCGGGGTTACAGAAAGACCAGGGGTGTCTGAGTGTCACAGAGCTCCCAGGTACCAGAGTGGGGAAGCCGGATACAGAGAGGGAGCCGAGGAGTGAGCTCTCAGCTCAGGGTTACCGTAAACTATGATCCAAGATACAGTCGGGCCACTGCTCTTTGAGCAGGGACCCCACAGTGGCAGGTCTGGGGCACTCACTTTCCTCCAGGAGGAAGAGTGGCACAGGAGAGCAGTGCAGGAATCTGCTGGGTTTGGAGACTCCAAAAAAGCCTCGTGTGCCAAAGTTAGAAATGCTCGGTCACAGGCGGGTGAGCTTGGAGGTTGGCCAGAGACCAGGGAGATGGGAGGGATTGACTACCTCTCTCTGAGGGCACACCGAGGAGTGGGGCCCTGAGCTCTCAGCTCCTCCAGCCAGAGACCAGAAGGCCGCGATCTTCATTCCGGTCCTCAGAGCTCTACAGAAAGTGCTCAGGGAACAAAAGCTCCCAAGTGCGAACCCAAGGGGCTGGATGACTTAGCCCAGCCCCTGGCAAGGGTGGGGCAACTCCGCCTCCGGGTAAAGACACTGGAGAATCGTGACAACAGGCCCCTCCCCCAGAAGATCAGCAAGAACATCCAGCTGAGACCAAGTTTACTGATCAATGAGAATGGCAGACTCCAGTGCTCAGTCTTTCAAAGTTACATTTTTAACATTTTCTTTCTTTTTCTTTTTTCTACTTTTTAAATTTTTCCTCTTTCCTTATTTTTCTTATTTTAGCAATATGTTTTTAAAAATCTTTATAAATTTTCATTTTTATAGTCATATTCTATACCTTAGTTATATTTAACTTTATTTTTTATATGTTTTCTTATATATAATATCTATATTATATATACAAACACACACAATAAGGCAATATATATATATATATATATATATATATATATATAACTATTCTTCCTTTAAAATTTTGGGATACAGTTTCTTCTAACAGACCAAATATATCCTAAATCTAGTGTATATTTTTGTTCTAGTCTCCTGTCTGATAACATTCTCTCACTTTCTTAAAATATTTTTTCTTTCTTTTTTCAACGAACTTCTCGTCAATTCCTTTTTTAAAATATTTTTAATTTTCATCTTTACAGTCATATTCCTTCTCTTCATTGTATTTACCCTTATTTCTGTATATATATATATTACTATATAAATAAATAAATAAATATATATATATATATATATACACATATACAGAATAGGGAGGGAGAAATTGCCTCCCAAAATTTTAAAGAAAGAAAAACATATATATATATGCACATACACAGAAATAAGGGTAATATATATATATATATATATATATATATATATATATATATATTTATGTTTTATGTTTTTCTTTCTTTAAAATTTTGGGAGGCAATTTCTTCTAACAGACCAAAATACACCCAAAATCAAGTGTGTGGCTCTGTTCTATTCACCAGCCTGAGTTTTTTTTTCCCTCTTTCTCCTCAGTTTCAGGTCTCTTATGATTTGTTTAGTATATATTCTTCTGGAATTGTTGTTACCCTTTCAGCATTTTGTTCTCTCATTCATCTATTCTTTGGTCGAAGAAAAAAACAACAACAAAAAACACAAGAGGTTGTACCAGCCGCCAGGGACCTAATCAATATGGACATTAGTAAGATGTTGGAAATAGAGATCTGAATGATTATAAAGATTACTAGCTGGACTTGAAGAAAGCATAGAAAAGACTAGAGAATCCCTTGCTGGAGAAATAAAAGAACTAAAATCTAACCAAGTCACAATAAAAAAAGCTATTAATGAGGTGTAATTAAAAAAAATGGAGGCTCTTACTGCTAGGATAAATGAGGCAGAAGACAGAATTAGTGATACAGAAGACCAAATGATGGAGAATAAAGCAGCAAAAGAGAGACAAACAACTACTGGATCACAAGGGGAGAATTCAAGAGGTAAGTGATACCATAAGATGAAACAATATTAGGGGGTGCCTGGGTGGCTCAGTGGGTTAAGCCGCTACCTTCGGCTCAGGTCATGATCTCAGGGTCCTGGGATCGAGTCCCGCATCGGGCTCTCTGCTCAGCAGGGAGCCTGCTTCCTCCTCTCTCTCTCTCTACCTGCCTCTCTGCCTACTTGTGATCTCTCTCTGTCAAATAAATAAATAAATAAATAATCTTTAAAAACAAAAAAAGATGAAACAATATTAGAATAATTGGAATCCCAGAAGGAGAAAGAGAGAGGGGGGCAGAAGGTATGTAGGACCAAAATATATGGTGAAGTTCCCTAATTTGGGGAAAGAAACAGGCATCAAAATCCAGGCCACTTTACAGTGTGGGATGAAGATTGAAGTGGGAGGAACAGGACACCAGGCCCGGCCCGCCCAGCACCTACCCTGTTCTGTCTCAGAAATTCCCAAGAATCTGGATTCCAATCTGGTTTTCAAGATATTAGGGCGGCATATTTGTTCATTGGGATAATGAAACATACTTCACATGAGTTGGTTTGACTTCTAAACTTTAAAATGTTTAGACACAGATATGCAGGTCCACATTTAAAGTCTGCCCTAGTCCTTACGTAATACAGGGGACAGATGGCTCCTGAAAGCCCAGGTGGCAGAATGAGCTGGAGGCTAGAAGAGGGAATGCCTCAATCATTTTCACAAGAGAGAACAAAGTGGCCCTGGGTAAGTCGGGAGACTTGTAGATGTCATGATCGAGGTTTAGAGGGGTCCTATCTGGCAGATTTTTTTCCCTTTAATTAAAGTAAGAGTTGAGAGGTTTACCTGTGAATGAAGAAAGTGTATTGAATAAGGAATTTGAAGAGTGATGATGTTTTGAATTGTTTTAAGAAAGCATAACTAAGGAGGTAGTTTTCTCACCTTTGTCTTCCCCTAAAATGCCATAAATTTTTTTTCCATATCATACCTAAACATCCTACATCAGCATGTTCAAACTTTTGCATAATAGCCCATTTTAAGAGTATATCATATTATAAGGGTGTCTGGGTGGCTCAGTCAGTTAACCTTGGTTTCAGCTCAGGTCATGATCTCAGGGTCCTGGGATCCAACCCCATGTCAGCCTGGGCACTCAGGGGGATTCTGTTTGAAGATTCTCTCTCAATCTGTCTCCCATTGTCCCTCCTCCATTCTCTCTTCTTTCTTTCTCTCAAAAATAAATTAAAAAATCTTAAAAAAAAAAATATATATATACACAAAATATTTAACAAATATTTTATTTTGGATTTTTAAGTTGTTTATAACTTTTTTAATTACAAAAAAAAATACTCCATTAAGCCTCTCCAGGAATACATTTTTAAGTATATCTTAGATATATTTTGAAGATAAATGGAAATTTGGGGGACAAAGAATAAGGTCTTGAAAGCATTGACAATTTTTCCTTCTACAAAGTTTGAACCAACTTATCCTCCTATTCTATACAATAAGAGAGAGCCCTCATTGTCACCATAACCCAAATCAGATTTTTTCTTTTTATTACTAGTATTGGCACATTTCTTAGTAAAAATGACTCATCATTATTGTTCTTAAATTCGTCCATCTTAGATTACTATTAAGGTGGAACATTATCTCGTTTCCTTGGTGACTTGCAGTTCTTTCTTAACGAGATCGTCTTTTTCCCCCCCCTTTAATGGATTGTTCCTTTTTCTAATTAATTTGTAATTATTCTTTAAATATAATGGATTTCTTCATCATGTGGGTGACAAAAAACAATATTCTTAGTTTTTCTTACCATTTGTATTTTATATTTATTCTCAACTTATACAATTCAGGTCACAAGATGAAATTGAAGGGAACAAGAAGGCTCTTTGAGACTTTTTTCAAAATGGTACCTAAAAACATAAAACTACTTTTTCTCAAATTTTAGAAAATTATGCTTCTCAGGAAAAAAATAAGGCACAAATTCCAAAATTAATCTTTGCATTCATATTTCTAATTATAAGAATGCTATTTAAGGGACATTGCTGGTCTTATCCATCTGACAAAGGCAAATGTTGAATGTTAGTTGCTACAGGGGGCCAAAGAAAAAGAGGAGCACAGTCCCCCAGCGAGACTCTGCCAGGACTTTGGCAGTACATTATCCCAACATTCCTTAAAAGAGAAAGTATGTGCGCACCTGGGTGGTTCAGCTGGTTAGGCAACTGCCTTTGGCTCAGATCATGATCCTGGAGTCCTGGGACTGAGTCCCACATCAGGCTCCTCGGTTGGTGGGAAGTCTGCCTCTCTCTCAGACCCTCCCCCTTCTCATGCTCTCTCTCTCTCTCTCTCATTTTCTCTCCCTCTCAAATAAATAAAAATCTAAAAAAAACAAGAGAGAGAGAAAGTGTTGAGCATGCGCAGAAACAACATTGTGTCAGATGGGCTTTATCGAAGAGGAAGTTCTGAAATCTAGCTGGTGTTGGCATGGCCAGAAAAGGTGTCACAGGCATATTCTTCCCACTCTCTCTGACCGTATGTAGCCCTCTCTTTTCCTCCATCGTGTGTGTATGTGTGCATGCATGTGTGTATATGTGTAGGGAACATGGCCTTCAGCATATTTTGTAGTCTCTAGCTGGAGAGGCATGGAGTAGAGTTTGATATGAGGGGAAAAAGAGGAGAATGAGAGAGGGTGCTTTATAGGGAGTACTATTTTAATTCTATAGTGACATTTTCAAAATAACCCCTATCCAACACCTAGTCGGCATTCAATGACATTATGCTGTTTTACTTTCTTCTTTCTGGCAATGAGGAGACTCTTGAATTCAGAAATGATAATCATAATCAAAATAAAAATGAATAACCAACATTGAACCCTTTTTGTGCTAGGTACATTGTTCCAAGTGTATTTGTTTATTCAATCTTCATAATAAACTTATGAAAAGGACTTTTTGTAAGATTTTATTTATGTATTTGTGAGAGAAAGCATGGAGGAGAGAGAGAATGGAGGAGAGAGCATGAGAGTGGGGAGGGTCAGAGGGAGAAGCAGAGTCCGAGGGACAGGAAGCCCGATGCAGGACTGGATCCTGTGACTCCAGGACCATGATGTGAGCCGAAGGCGGTCGCTTAACCAACTAAGCCACCTAGGTGCCCTGAAAAAAAAATTATTATGATGATTATTTGCATTTTCAAATGCGAGAAAATGAGACAAAGAGGCTGAAAAAATGTATCTAAATGCATGCAATCCCCTCTTCTGGGAATGATCTGGAAAAGACAAGGTTGAGGGGACAAGACAGAATAGGCATCTTTACCTTGGGGTAAGGAAACCTTGACTTTCTTTGTGAAAAGGGACTACTGGATGATAACAATGACAAGAGCAGGAAAGTGTTAGAGATAAGCAAATTTTATATTTATAATTTGTATAGCTGATACTGAAAGTGAATTCCATGGAGCAGCAGCCCCTTCCTGCTGGACTGAGGGTTTGTGTGGGAAAGTTCGGGAGTAAGAATTAAAGGAAAGCTGAACTTTAGTTCTCTGTAACCGTAAGAACAAAAAGTCTTTTGGATTTCAAGGCAGTCTGGGTGGGAGGAAGTGAGGCAACACTGGAAAGAAAAGAGTCCATGATATGGGGTGGCAGGGTGACCCAAAAGAATTTTAATAAGATTGTTAAATGCAGAGTCAGGAATCATTTGTAATGCTACCTCCCCTCCCCACAACCTACCTCCAAACATCCAGAAATGCTTTTATAAGGAATTTTTTTTCTTTTTATCTCCCCCCCACCCTTTTGACAAGGATATCTGAAGAAAAGCATCACATCTGTGTCAACACAGTGCATTACAAAAAACAATGAGGAAGTTATCCGTGGGCAGAGGTGGCTGTGAAACTAGAAGCACACTGGGAATTTGAAGATCTTAGTAGGTTTCAAACTTCCACACAGTGTGGAATTGAAGTTTGAGCCAATTGTGAAGATACTATTAACCCCAGAGTAGAGTGGTCCCAGCTGACATCTAGGTTACAAAAGCATTGAACATTTGGGTAAAGATCTTGTCAGTGAAGAAGGTTGTCTTTTTTGGTGCATGCTGTTCAAAATAAAGCAAAACAAATTTTAACTATTTTTTAGGTACATAGGATTGACATCCTGGCTGGGTTTTCTTGATTGCTTTGGAATCCTTTAAAAAACCATCTACCTGCTGAGTCCACCATGCAAGCCAGAGATCTCTAAGACAGGGTTTGGGGAAACCCTTAGATCTTTCAGCTGCAGGGAAGACACCACTGAAAACCAGGCCGGGGGTTGTGTTGAAAGAGATTGCTGCTGAAGGATTCATTTTCAACAACAGGTCTGCTGATGAATATGATGTCCTCTAACACCTTACATTTTCACAGGGTTGGTTCCTTTGTCCAACAGAACATCTTCTGATCCATACACATTCCTGCTACCCTGGGTTGTAATACATCTTAGCAGATTCCAGGGCACTGAATGCACACCTTAGATAGGCTATCTAGATCAAAGTGAGGTCTCTGATAAGAATGGAACCCTGAGATCTGCGAATGGGACATTTGGTTGACTTCCTGGAACATCCCGAGCCTGCAGCTCTCTCTCTCTCTTGACAGAGGAGAGAAATCTTCCCTTGCTTTAGCCCTTACAGAGGTTCACCTAAGGCAGAGACCTTTCATGATGATGCTTTTCCTTCATCTCCTGTCATTATTTCCATCCTGCTAAGTTAGAGTCAGGTACTGGTGATTACTGTCTGTCTTCCAGCAGGAAATAGGTTTTACACTGGAAGAACTGCAGGACCTGGCTAATTTACACCAGCAAGATATGAGATTTTGCAGTTAAGAACTAGGAAGGGAAAAAAAAAAAAAAACAGGGAATATTTATCCTATAGAGGGAAATGTGAGGTAATGCAAAGATGTTTTAATTTGTTAATCTATTGCAACACATGGGGTATAAAATGTCTCACTTTAGATGTTCTGAATATTTACTTTGTAACCTTGTTCATTTTTATAGATGTTTCATGACTGATTCAATTAAACGTATGTTTGATTTTTAGAACTATTGATAATATGTCGACTAATTGAATTTTTCACCATTATTTCATCATTATTCTAACCATAAGTACTTCAAATTTCTCTGGTGTCATATGGTCAGTCATCTAGATCCCGCAGGGTAGAGTATGTGATATGTAATCCAGGAATGTACTTCTGAGTCTTCATATCAAGGATGCAATTGTGAGACTCCTGCTCAGGTTTTGGTCAATGCAATCTTGTCTCTTGCTTCTCATACGACCACCACTTTTGGCTCCAATTCTCTATCTTTCTCTGCGTTCAGACCCTTTAACACTGTGAATGCACAGTTACTCCCATCAAGAGGTGGAGTCTATTCCCCATCTCGTGAAGCTGGGCTGGCGTCATGACAAGCTATGGCCAATGGAATATGGTGGAAATGACAGTGTGCCAATTCTGAGCCTAGACCTTGGAGGCCTGACATACTTCTCACCCTCCACACCCTTGCAAACCCTAACTGCTTCCATGAGAACAAGCCTGGCCTGTTTGCTGAAGGATGAGTGGTCATATGGAAGATGGCCAAGCAGTCCTGGAGGAGGTCGTCCTAGATCAGCCAGCTCCCAGAAAACCTGCCAGCAGTCCATATGGATGAGCCCAGCTGAGATCAGCTTAGTCTGGCACAGATCACCGATTTATAGCCAACCTACAGACAGATGAGAAATAATACATGGTTGTTGTTCTAATCAGCTAGATTTGAGGATGGTTTGTTATGCAGCAACACTAACTGAAGTAGATACATTTAGCACATGAGCTATTTAGAGATCCATAAGTAAGTGACAAATTGCACTTCGGATATGTTGGAATGATTTAGCTATCACTAGCAGAAGTGGACTGCATCCCAACTAGTATTTTTTTTAATGTGTGTTGGGGGGGGCGCCTTAATGAATGCAAATGTTCTCTCAATTTAATTTGCATTTATTTGATTCACAGGGCTATTAAAAGTTTTTAATGCTTTCATTGTTGATTTTAAATCATCCACTATAATTTTTTAGCATACTTTGTCCCACTTTTCTTTTCTATAAACTGGTTTTTAAAAATCTCTTTGAAAAACCTTTTGCTTATTTTAAGGAGCGCCTGGGTGGCTCATTTGACTAGATATCTGCCTTCGTCTTGGGTTGTGATCCATCCTGGGATCCTGAGATCAAGCCCAGCATCAGGCTCCTTACTTGGCAGGGAGTTTGCTTCTCCTTCTCCCAATCCCTCTGCTTGTGTGCTCTCTCTCTTAAAAATAAATAATTTTTTTCAAAAAGTTAAATAAAAGAAAAATATTTTGCATATTTTAAACATCTAACTTTTGTCCAGATGCTTTTAAACTCAGTATATGCATTACAGTATGCTGAAATTCCCAAATGGATTTATTTTAAAAATATTACTGATGGAACAAGCTGAGGGATATCAAATGCCATCATGCTCAATGCTACGAATGTCACATTTATCATCTCACTTCAACCTTAACAATTTTTAAGGTAAATAATATTAATAAGCCAATTTCATAGATTAAAAAATGAATTTAAGTAACTTTTTTAACAACATAAAGCAATAGTAGAACCATGTTTTCAAACCCAGTCATTGATATGAGTCCATATTGTTTACCACTATCCTTCTTTTTCTAAAGGATGGCTTTGCATTTCCAAGAAAGGGGAACACAGCAATATCTGTTTCTGTATTTTGTTTTTTCTGTCTGGCTGTGTTTCAATGCCTAAGCCAAACTTTGATCAGGGAAAAGTCCTTCTAGAGTGTGATAAATTGTTGATAAACATTCATAGTTCATAACAGTCTGTCACTATTCTTTGTCTTATGCTCCTTAATAAGTATCATGATGGAAAGGTGGGTGAAGGCAAATTAGCCCACTGCCATCCTGTCCTGACAATTCTGTTATCAATACATCTTAATAATCTAAAATTATTACAAACTTAAAAGCACACTCTAAATTTTTCTTTACTATACATTTCAACAACAAATCTTCTTGTTTTACTTCCTGGCTTTTAAAAGCATTATGGTTCTCCATTACTTACAGAATTAAATCTAAAATCTAGAGTATGGCATACTCAGCTCACCACAATCTATCCCAAACCTTTCTATCCTGTTATCTTTGATCACCTCTGTTTTTGCTCCATCTAAATTGAATGCCTCACCATTTCTGAGCACATTCTATTTTTTTAGTATTTCTGCACTTTCATATGCACTGTTATTTTTTCTTAGGCTGTATTTCACCTTTTGGCCATTCAGCAAATTCCTATTGTTCCCTTAAAGCCCTATTATTGGAGGCTTCTCAGAGTTCCCAGCCATAATTAGCGAGCTCAGTCCCGTCACACTGACAGCACATCTCTGTCCCAGCACTTACATCATAACATCATACGGTATTTATATATTAACTTGACCCCAAATGCATATTCTTTTCAGGTATTATTCATCCTTACACTGAAGCTCAACGAATAATAAATTATTGAGTTAATAACTTTAATATATATGTAAGAAGTAGAAAAAATAGCGAGATAATACTAAAAAATATATGAACTGAAAAAGAAGAAATAAAATTCTCCCTTTTCACAGACAACATAATTGTCTTCATTGAAAATTCCAAGTAACTTACACAAAACTGCTAGAATTAATAAACGAGTTTAGCAAATCACAGGATAAAATATAAATATACTAAAGGGGGAAAAAAGCTTTATTTTTTTCTCTCCATTCTAGCAATGACCAAGTCTGTATTAATCATGTTTTTAAATTTTCTGTATTTCACTCTATTTTGACATTTTGGAGGCCTTGCTGCCTGGGAAGTGAATGACCTTCCTGTGAATACACCTTTCACATACAAGCCAGCTAATTCTGACTCCTAACTATCTCCTTTATCTAATTTCCATACACCAAGAGAATAATTCCCCAGGGCCAAGTACAGTACAACTTGAGGCCACCTCTCTAGCCCAGAGCCCACTAAAATTATTCAAACTCTCCAGTTCTAAGTTTGTGCCAACTGGCCTGTCCTACTCCCCTGATTCCTTCCTGCAGAGAACAATGTAAGGGCTCTGGGCTATGATTTCCCCTTGTCCTTTCTGCCTCCTGACTGATCCAGCTACTTTCCATGCGACTCTGCATGGCATGTCCTACTTTTTATTTCTAGAAATCTGTAACTTTTCTCCTTCTTGGCAATAATTTCTGTGCCTACATGTCTGAATCCCAGGTACATTTTAATATATAGTGGAATTCAAAATTAAAATTAATACCTTTCACAGTAGGACCCCAAACTGTAATTTTTAGGTATATACCTAAGAAAACATGTGTATGACCTGTATGCTAAAAACCTCAAACACTGATGAAATAAATTAAAGAAATACAAAGGTACAGTAAGCGTATGGACTGGAACACTGAAAGAAACGGGAAGATTATTAAAAGGTCAGTTCTCCTGAAATTGTTACATAAATTTAACACAATTAAGTTAAAACCATAGCAGGAATTTCTTGTAGGGATTGATAAGTTGATTCTAAAATTTTTACGTAAAAGCAAATACGTGAGAATAAACAAAACGACTTGGGAAAAAAACAAGTTTGGAGGCCTCTACCTGATCTCAAGACTTAGGATTAATCTATGTAATTAAGATAGTGTAATATTAGCAAAAGGACTGACAAACAGGTCAGTGGTAGAGAACAGAGAATCCAGAAAGAGACCTTTATCAATATTTATTTCTGAAAAGTTACAAAAGCAATTCAATTAAGAAAAGATAGTCTTTTCAATATATAGTGTTGGAATAATTTAATACCCATGTGCAAAAACACGCAAAGAGACCCCATGACTTAAACCTCACATCTAAAATATAATATAATTCCAAGTGGGCCAAGGACCTAAGTGTAAGATGCAAAAGTTGTAAAAAACAAACAAACAAACAAAAAAACAACCAAACTCTTTGTAACCTCAGGTTAGTCATATGATTCATAAAAGAAAGTTGGTAAAGTAAACTCCTTCAACCTTAGAAACTTTGCTCTGTGAAAGAAACTAAGAGAATGCAAAGGTAAATCACAGACTGGGAGGAAATATTTAGAAATCACATTTCTAACACATAAAGAACTCTAAAACTCAACAGGAAAGAAACAAACCATTTAAAAGCGGGCAAAAATTTTGAACAGACTCTCCACTAGAAATGGAAAATAAGAGAGAAATGAAAAATAGCATGAGAAAAAGCTCACCTTCATTAATTAATAGGAAAATACAATTTAAAACCATAATAAGACACGGCTATACACCTTTGTCTTTGTCTTAATCAGACTGAAATTTTCTTCAATATAGCATACATCACTCCGCCCATCTTCTCACCTTGCCATGTTAATCTGGCTCCTTCTCCTTCCCCCCTTCACCTGCCAATTCCTCCTGATCCTTTAATACTAACTCTTAATTTAGGCACCATTAATTCTAAGAAGTTTGTCCTTTAACCTCACTCTCACTCCCCACATCTGGGTCTGAATTTGTGGCCCTTGTAATAGGTGATGACGGGCCTTCCATTTTACCTCTCACCTCATCTATCAAATACAGAGCGTTCACTTCTTTAATTAGAGGTTTTAGTACTCTTAACTCTGATCTCCATGATGTCAGACTCTGTCTTCTTCAAGGTTATATCCCCAGAAATTAGCACATTAAAAATATAGTTGAATGAGTAGATAAATTCATATAAGAAAAGTTCTATGTTCCTTCATGTAACCTCTGTCTCTGTTTGACCCACCCTTGATCCCAAACCCCCTTAAGTTTCTCATAGCTGCCACGATAGTCTGTCAATCCCTAGTCGTTTACTAATTAAAATCCTTTTTCCTTCATAAGAGGAAGGCCTGGTTTCTCTAGGTGGCTTGTTCAGCTGACCAAAATTGGACACCTTGTCCTCTGAATTACTATCCTTAGCCTTAGGTGTCCTCAAATGAGAATTCTGTATCATGGATACATTGGTCTTATGGAGACAATGTCAGACATGACAGCATGAACACAGTTTCAGCTGCTTGGTACTTCACTATAAGACGTTGACTTCTGGGTCTCCTGGGTGGCTCAGGCAGTTAACTGGTTGCCTTTAGCTCAGGTCATGATCACAGGATCCTGGGATGGAGTCCTGCATCAGGCTCCTTGCTCATTGGGGAGCCTGGTTCTTTTCCTGCCTGCAGCTTCCCCTGCTTGTTCTCTCTCCCTTTTTTGACAAATATATAAATAAAGTCTAAAAAAAAAAACAAACAAAAAACAACCAAAAAACCAGATTTCTTCTTCTGCCATTATGATGGAGGTCTGTTCCTAGGTGTGATCCCTTGGTTGGTTCAAGTCACCAGTTTTCTCCGCACTGTCGGCGCTGATAACAAAGGATACTGTTTGTCTGTCTTTATCTGCATGTGGCCTGAGTCGAACATGTGTACCAATCCCTCCCTGAGTTACAAAAGTTGGCAACACAAGGTGACATCATTATATTGATAAGACCCAGTGTTTGCATATGCTTCATCGTCTTAGCCCTCTTATGTAAGGTTAGTGCTGTCAGGGGCACTAGGACTGGGACTTGATTTTATGGTACTTATAACACTGTTTGGAAAATATTAGAAGCTTCATAAATGTGATTCACAAATGGATGGCTTTGAAGTTGATTATTTCTCCACCCAATATGCCTCGCTTTAAGGTTCGGGAAGCCAAAGTCAGTTAATTCTAGACTTGAGTCTTCTGCGGGCCATGAGACCTTGAAGCCACTGGAGAACCCATGTCTCCTTGGTTTTCTTCTCTGGGAAACAAGATGCTGTTACCCAAGCTGCATGACTCACATGACGATGTGAGTGTGGAGAATACAGGGGACAACAAGTGTGTGAGTGTGTGTGCTGCCATTGCCTCCAACGTGGAGAAGCAGCTTCATAAAGAATTTACTCCATGTGCCAAAAGGTGAAAGTTGGTGTACTTCTGCTTTCTTATCTTTTGCCTTCAGTATGAAAAAGGAAACTCCCCAGAGGAAAATAAAGCACAGTTCAGGATTGTTGCTTCAAAAACCCTACAAAAGATGTTCACTTGTCCAGTTATCTCGGTGACAGAGAGAACAGAAAAGTGTCTCTGAGCCAGGTTGATGCTGTGACCCTGAAAATAGAGAGGTGAACCTCTTGACAATTAATTGAAGTAAAGAATTTTCTTCACTGTGGTTTTCCAACTCTTCCACTCCTGAAAAGTTCTGGTTGTGAGAGAGAACTCAAGACTTGGGCCAGTGAAGGAAGAGTCACTGAGAAACATCCCATCTTACAGGGTTGGGGGAGAAGTCTTGGTCTAGAGAAGTCTGTGCACTGACTTCAATGAGGAGTGAGGAGTTCCGGAGTCAGGGCCACCCTTTGTTTATTCTAGAGGAAGACTGAGCTTGGGGTGTGGGAAGGAAGACTGAGCTTGGGGTGTGGGAAAGATTTCTACTGGTGTGTAAAATGTCTCACTTAGGAGATGCTGGGCAGGAGAATCGGAATAAATAAATAAGCATTCTGAAGAATGCAGTTCATGGGATTACAGATGATGGAGAGCACGTGCTCAAAACCACTGCATCTTATGTGAATACATCAAGCCAGATCCCGACCAAACGCACATAGATTTACATACACAGGGCAGCCAGCAGCCAACAGCGACGAACATTTCAGTTCTCTATGCATCTTGGTTGGCTGTACAAGGAGGGATTTATTCTTCGCTTCCTTCCAGTTCTAGCATCCTGATACTGCGAGCAGTTTAGTATGAAACCCTGTTTGAAAGCTGGTCTTGCCCAACAATAGATTGGGGGGGGGGGGTAGTATTTTCACCCTTTGCATTTGTAATTACAATGTTTGTTTTGTGTTTTTGCGGTGCAGACACAGGATGGTGCCTAGACATGTGTGAGTGTTCACAACTGTGTATAGGGTAGGTGGGGAAAGTGTGTAAGACAGAGGCCAAGAACACTTGTCATCTGCTAGGGTGTCTCTACCAGATCCTTTCTGGACATAATGTTTGCTCCGACACAAAAGGGCCAGTGGGCCGGGGCCGGTGCTGGATATGCCCGGTGTGCCTGCTGGGTGTAGGAAGGACGGGGCCGGCGGTAACAAGAATCAATATATATTTACCGCGGGGGCGGGGTGGGGGTGCGCGGAGGCTGCAGGGCGGGGCAGCGCTAATGAGAGCAAGCCCGGCTTGTGGTTGGTTCGGGAAGTCTGGTACCCACAGAGGAGCAGGGAGGGAGGGGATGCGGGCGGGAGGATAAAGCGATGAAGTGTGCTGCGTTACCGCGCGTCAGGCGCCGTTGTGGCTGCCCGAATACGGTGGGTCTCTGACCGAGCCCGCCCAGTCCTCGCGCGTACACTACCGAGCAGCGCGCGCCTCTCGCCGTGGCCCTGGCGGCGGCTACCGCAAGCCGCGAGCCGCTGGAGCGCTGCGAGAGCGGGTGGGCGCCCCGGTCCCCGGCAGGTGCCCGGCGCGCCATGCAGGGCACGTGCGCCCCCCGGCTCTAACCTGCGCGCTGACAGGAGCATGATCTGTGCCCAGGCCGGGGCTGCCAAGGTAAGCGAGCGCCTTGCGGGGACTCTGCCTGCAGCCCCTTCCCCCGCCCTTCTCTGGGCGGCTTCCCCGCCGCTCCCGAGGCCCCGGCAGCGCCCTCCCTCCCCAGGGCCCGGGATCCACCCTCCTCCCCACCCTCTCGCTTCTCCCGCGAGGTTCAATTGTCAGCGTGGGACGTGCCGCCGCCCGGGCCGGGCAGGCATCCCGGGGGGCGACCCCGGCTTGGGTACGGCAGGCACACCGGGCCCTCCTGCGGGGCACGAAGAGAAACAAAGAAGCCCCCAAGCGGGTTGGTGGCGCCTCCCCCGCCCCCCGGCGCCCTCCCAGCGGCTAGGAGGTGTCAGGGGAGGGGGCGGAGAGACCTACGTAATCCCCCTTCCCAGCCCACACCCACCCCTTGCGAACCAAGGCTCCGAATTTGGGCTTTGCTTCGGGTTCCCTCGTAGACAATTGTGTCCCATGCAATGCCGTGGTTAGCCGAGCGAGTCCCCAGCCCCGCGCGAGCTTGCCAGTGCTCTCTCAGGGGGCGCGGGGCAGGTCGGGGCCGTGCTCCCCTGGGTGGTGGCAGGATGCGCGGTGTGGGTGCTGCTCCAGCGCTTCCCTGTCCCCGGCCGGCGGCACCGCTCAGCCGGGCCTGCCACCTGAGTTTTAGCGGGAGCAGCCCGTTTCGTCGCCTACCGTATTGCGAGCCGCACGCAGGCGGGGAGGGAGCCACTGGGAAAAATGCGCGCGGTCCATTTTTAGCTAGAGGTGCGCTTCCTTCTACCCCTACATTCCCGGGCCGTGACAATGCAGCAAAATCCGAGGGCTCGAACAATGTGGCCCCTCCATCCCCGCTCCGCCAGTGCCTTGTGATCGCTCTGCCGTTTTGACGTCTCGGCCACTTGGCAGATTTGCGGAGTGTGGGTGCGTGGTCTGTCTCTCTGTCTTGCACACAGAGACCATAACTTCCCTGCCCAATTTGAGCGCGTGGGGGGGAGCTGGCAGGGACACAGGCTGCGGAGATGCCCGGCTTCCTGTGGTTCCGGGCACAGAGCGCCCCTGTCTGCATTGAGCTGACACCAGATAGCAAGTGGGGATTTTCCTAGTTGCTGAAGATATTTGACGTTGCTATAGTTTTGTGCTTACTTCTCTTGGGATCTGCAGTGGTGCACAATTCTCCCCCTTGTTTTTATTTTTTTCTCTTTGAAAAGATAACAAGGCTGTGTTCAGCAGAAATGTAAACAGGACGAGCAGCCTAGTTCAAAGACTAAGGGAGGCATCTTCTCTCTTTTCCTGGGATTTAAACGCGATTTAGGAGGGCAGATGCCCTACCTGAAAACGCCAGACTTTAAAGACTCAGGCAGTGTCGCGGTCCAAGGCGTCTCAAAGCAGGTGGCCAGATCTGCATTTCTCATCAGCGGACTCGCTCCGGCTGTGGCTATTACGGTAATTCGTTCTAGATCGGGGATTCATTTTGAAAATGTGTGTTTTCCACTAAGAAGGGATTAGAGTCCAAATGCCTACCCTGTGTGTATGAATGTGTGTGCGTGCTTGGAGCAAAAGAGAGTGGCAGAATTCCCTGCTGCCCCTTCCCTCTGTTTGCCGCCTCCTCTGGAATGTGGCATTGGGGGGGGGGGGGGGAGTAGGACTATTTTAGTTCCTAGACCCACAGGCAAATTGAACTTCAGAGTGTTTCATTTAATAAACCATGTTCTGACTAATTCTGGAGTCCCAGTCTAGGGCAGGTTAGCAGCTTTGTGGAATGACAGTTCATTTTGTCTCAGGTAGTTATTTCATGAAGGCAAATTGCCCAAGTTTGTTTAGATTGTGACATTATTGACTTGGTTGGGAGACCACCAATAGGCTGAGCTGGCACAGCCTATTAATGGATCAGTACAGAGAGACTGCAACGCCTGTGACTTGTGTCTGTACCGTCATTTGCTTCCCTTTGCGCTTCTGGCTTTTAAAGAAGGGTGTTTTTAAAAGATCATTTAAGCGTTAGTCTCTGTGATGCCTGCATCAGATATGATTATCAATGCAGGGAGGACTAAAAGGACAGATGTGATTATGGGAGAAGAAGCCTCTGCCATCTCCCCTCCTTATCAGTGAAGTGAGGAAGTTGGACTGGCTGATTTCTGGGGCTCCTTCCAGTTCGAGCATTGTGTGATAATGGTAGAGGAGTAAGAAAAGTTACCAAGTTTATCAAGGCCAATAATTATAGCCCAAATTATACAAACAACAAAGGGACAGATTATAGAATCTATGGTTTGTTTTAACACCTTGCAGTTTGTTTTAACTCTGGCATCTGCATTTTCTTTTAGATGAAATTAACCAATGACTCAAACAGGTCAAATTTGTTTGCTTTTATTCCCTAGGGCAAAAGATTTGGTAGGGTCTGGGGTACCTAGAGGAATACTGGGTAACAGATTTTCTCCTTGTTTGTGGATTAGTTCTTTATTACAGTCTCATCTTTTGTTAAGTAATGGACAATATAGCTTATTTCCAATGATTGATTTTTTTTTGTTTGTTTTTAATGAAAGACTCTAAGTGGTTGTTTCATTGGCAATTGGTAATAGTGTCTGATTTACTTTCCCTGACAGAATTTGATATTGTTCACAAAACTTGCTAGCACTGATGCTCTTTATAGAAATGAGGCAACAATTATGCTAAGGCAAGCAAAGCATTTTCAGGTGCTTGTAGTAATTTCTACAGTTTGGGAGTGGTTGGGGTATTTGGTCATCGATTTATGCTTAACTACTCAATTTTCCACTGTACTCTGCTCATTGTTTTAAAGTTACAATTATAATAACATCCGGGACTAAGGATACCTGCCAGGCGCAATAAAGTATCCCCTCTCCTGTTTCCATAGCCTTCTCCTTCATACCTCTGAGGTAGCTCTTATCATACTGCAGTTGCAGGAGGTGTGAAAGGACCACAGCCTCCTTGAATGTGCTGCGAGCACTTTGAGGACAAGGACATTGTTCAATTCATCTCTCATCTCTCTGGCACATTGCACTTCGCCCAGGACAGGGGTATGTTCTCAGGAATGTTGGTTGAGTGCATTTCAGGTCATAACAATGCCCTCTACTCTTTTAGGCAGGAGGTAGGTGGGAATTCTTCCCTTTGTGAGTCAGATGGGCTGTTCGGAGGGGTTATGTAAGCCTCTGAGGAAACAGGTGAGCCAGGACTCAAATCTGTGCCTTCCCTCATGCTGCCCCAGAGAAAAGTTTCCCCCGGCTCTCAGGGAGAAATCACGGAGATTGCAAGACTGCCCGCTTGGGTTCTTTCTTACTTGAAAAACCTGGGTTATCTTTTGATAAAATTGATCTGATAGCTGCTTGGTTCTGTCTTGCTGTGGCCTTAAAAGGGAACTTATTCAGCCCCTGAACTCCAGCCCACAATTAGACGGGTGAGGGTGAGCCCCACTCTGCCACTTCCTCTCTAAGATTGGAGCTTGCTCTGATGATGGACTTATCTAGGGAATGCCCCTGGCAGAGAGTTGTTCTGTTGGAATCACATTTAACCTCTGAAATGAGCCAGCAGCTAGACCAGAGACAACCATCATTGCTGGGCCACCAGCCCACTCTGACTGTCTCCTCGCAGTCTGATTTCTACGCCAACAGGTGTGACTTACAGACAGACCCCTTGCTTCCATCCAGTCACCTCCTTACCTTTTCATCCTGAAAAGCAGGACGGGTTACTATTAGGAAACCAGGAAGTTCAAATCCACATGCCTTCCTGTAAGGCAACCCTAAGCATGTTTGACACTCATGGACTTTTAGAGAAAACAGTGTGGAATGTTCCACGCAGCTTTTTTCAAGTCACTTTCCCTCTCTGAGGTTTGATTTCCTCCTCTTTAAAAGTAAGGAGTTGAACCAGGTAATCCAAAAGGTCATGTCTAACGCCGTGATTCTGGGATGGTTTTTGTGGGTTTACTCAATTGAATTAGAGGGAGACAAAGATTAGTATTAATTATAATTATATTAATATTTACACTTATTTATAAACCTAACTTTGCAATATATCTACTAGAAACACTTAAGGCTATGTGTGCTAGCCTCTGGGTTATCTCTGTTAACCATATTGTCCATAAGTAGCTATCACAGTTCTTTCTTATTTGTAAAATTAGATTTACTATATGAAAGGAAAAAATCTGTGGCATTTCTGTTCCCAGTGAGGAGAAAAGTGGATGATCCCCAACTTTTGTATAAAATGTCTGTTAGTTTATGGTTTGATAGTCAAGTTTCGAGGACCTAGAGTAAAATGTTTTTATTCTCACCATGGAGTGTGTTTCACAGCTGAGTAACCATGGCGGTCAGAAGTGTTCCCTGGGATTCATCTAACAATGTTCCCATTGCCTTCTGGTCCCTCACTTTGCTCTTATTTATTTACTTATTTACTTACTGTTTTGTGTTTCTGCCCCTTCTTGAGTTCGGCTGATGTCCTGCCTCAGCCATAACACATTGGGGGCTGGTAGCTCTGCCCACTTACCCTTACCCCATCCCACTGGATGCATGCAGGCGTCTCATAATCTTCCATCTGTCTCAACACTTTCTATCTTCTTAAACTTTTTTTAAAAGATTTTATTTATTTGTTTGACAGACAGAGACCACAAGTAGGCAGAGAGGCAAGCAGAGAGAGAGAGAGAGGGAAGCAGGCCCCCACGCTGAGCAGAGAGCCCCATGAGGGGCTCCATCCTAGGACTCTGGGATCATAACCCCAGCCAAAGGAAGAGGCTTAACCCACTGAGCCACCCAGGCGCCCCTCTATTTTCTTCATAACTGTTGCTTCTCAAGTTAAGATACAATGAGGTTTAGAGGCAGACTAGCTCATCTGATGATTTTGTTGGACATCAACATGGACTTTCTAATCACTGGGCATTTGTCCTAAAGCCTCCTTCAACACTTTAGGAAACAAAGCAGTATGTTGGTGATTTATATGTCCCATATCATAATATTTGGATGTATGGGCATTTATTGGTAAGTGGTTGTCATGTTCTGTGACATGGGCATTGTAGAGAAAATGATAAGCAGTCCATGCACGATGACAATAATGTCACTGCTTATGGGCAGGGTATCACCAAGGCCACTGAGCACCCTGGTCACTAGACAATGACTTCTGGATTCCCCATAGCAACCAGGAGTTGTGCCCTGTTCACACTCTTCCTGATTTGTTGGCCCAAAACTTGATGTACACAGAGGATTGATAAATAAGGATGTACTGTACAGACAGGCTATTCTGGTGTTACCCAGTATCTGTTGCCTTGCAGTATTTGGGGGAGAATTCAGTGTATGGAACTTAAGCTGGTGTTGTTGGGGTGGGGGGTGCTGGAAAAGGACGCCATCTGTGCCCATAATGACGAATGCCATCATGGAGACTTCACTCGGGGTCCCTTTTATATATTTAGTGGAGCAGATTTTCCCTTTCACACTTTCTAGATCTATTTGGATTGAACAGATGTCAGGGAAATATCATGTGTGTGGAAAGGAAAAAAAGAAGACCAGAATTCACATCCATGGCCAGTGATTGTGATTCAATCAGTTTGTCCTTAAACTGACACTCATTTAACTTGTACACATGTTCCCTGCTTTTGCTTTCGGGGTTTAAGTCATGACAGTTTGAGAAACAGAAGTCTCAGTCCTGCAATTCAGAGGTTCAGGTTAAGGGGAGACTAGGGTTGGACACATTAGACCTCGCTTGCTTGCTGTCTGCAGCCACAGCAGCCGTCCATCATGGTCCCTCCTGCATCACACTGACCAGCCAGAAAACCACAGGATGTGATCGATAGGTGTTTACTCTTAAAAGAACTTCTCTTTTAAAGTGTTGTTATTCTTAATTCCTTTTACCATCAAAATGTAAGACTACTCAGTTAACAAAATCGTCCCCTCTATTTTGTGGAAATGAGCTTTCTGAAGTTGAGAAAGAAGTAGTTTTGAGGGTCACCCCTGTCCCTGACAAGACAAAGGACTGGCTTGTAAAGGGACAACACCAGCTTAAGTTCCAAACAGTTGACACAGAAACATGCTGTGATAGGGGACATTTCAGATGCCTCTCCAGACTCCACACCCCTCCCAGCTGGTCAGTGTTCTGTTCCCTCTTACAGAACACACCTGGATAAAGTGGTCCACGCTGGCTTTCTTTAGTCCCCCTGTGTGAGCCGTGAAAATGTATTTTATTGTGTAATGTTTAATTGACGCTAACAAGATGATTAACATATCTGTGAATTATGAAGAAAATAAAAAAAATACCGGCCAGCCGTGTAGCCTGAGACCAGAATACTGTGGGTTCATTGGAAGCACCATGTGTGCTCCTGCTTCGTCTCTCTGTCAACCTCGCAGAGCACCCATTCAAGCTCTGGTCCCCACCCTTCCTTCCCACTGTCCCCATGATGGTCACTGTCAGTGTCTGCTTATCCAGTACCAGGCCAGCTCCCATCTGAGTGCCGCTGATCACACCCTAGGGTCCGTTTTCTCTGTCCTGAGACCTTTGCTTCTAGGACACCAGATTCTCCTGGCTTCCTACTGTGTCCCTGGATCTCTTTGTTAGGCTCTCTTGATGGTCCCTGATTTTTTTATCCCTACATGATGGAATTCTCTAGAGCTTGGCTCTCACATCTCTTCTTACCTATATTTCTGCCTTTGGTCTCAATACAGCTTTTATGCCAATGATCATCAAGTCTATCTCAGTGGTCCTGGCTCACCTTAGAATGCTACCACTGGCATCTCCCTGAATGCCATGCAATCTAAAATTTGTCTGTGCAAAACACAAACCCCAATTTTCACTCCTCAAAGCTGCCTTCCCTTTGGAGCTCTCTATCTGTATAAAGGGACGCCTCTGTTCTTCTGTTGCTCAGGCCGAATGCCTTTGATCCCCTGACTTGTGTTTCTCTTCTAATCCGGCTTTTTGCAAATGGCAGTCCCTTCTTCTCACCACGTCTGGCCAGCATAACCAGACTTATCTCAGCCACCATGATCTCTCAGCTTCTGCACGGATGCCCAACCAGTCTCCTGCGTGCCCTGCCCATTTGCAATCTGTTCTCTGTAAGGCAGCCCAAATGATCATTCATTCGTTCACCAAATATTGACTCAATGTCTGCTATGTGTCAGGCTATGCTGGCATGCAGCATAAATACAACACAGAACAGTCAGAAATCTCTGTTATTTTTTTGCCCACAGTCTTTGATGGTTCCATCCCTCTGAAAATGAAATCCAAACTTCCTGTTTGGCCAACAGCCCCTTTATAAATGGGGCTCCCACTCCTGCTGTACCAGGCCCATGTCCCCAACCTCCTTAACCTTCCTTAACCAAGCCACTCACACTCTCATCTCCCATGCTGTTCCCTTAACCTGGAAGGGATGCGTGTGCAGGGGGAGGGGAGGCTTCTCCCAGGTATGTGCAAGCTTGACTCTCGGTTGATGACATATCACTTCTTCAGAAAGGCTTTCCCTGACCACCCATGTATACACTGCCTTCTCTTCCATCTCCCTGCTTTCTTTTTCTTCACATTTCTTGACACCACTTGATTTGTGGTGTATTTGCTTCCTTATGCATCCATTGTCTTGTCTCCCATTCTGTCTTGTAAATGCCTTAGACCAGGGACTCGTTTATTTGTCCAGTGTCTGGAACAGTGCCTGGAACATAGTAGCCACACTCTTTTATTTTTTTAAATTTAATTGAATTTCATGTAAATTCAGTTAATTAATGTATGCTTCATATTAGTTTCAGAGGCAGAGGTCAGTGATTTTTCAGTTGTATATAACATCCAGTACTCATTACCTCATGTGCCCTCCTTAATGACCATCACCCAGTTACCCCATGCCCCACTCACTTCTCCTTCAGCAACCCTCAATTTGTTTCCTAGCGTTAAGAGTCTCTTATGCTTTGTCTCCCTCGCTGATTTCGTCTTTTATTTTTACCCTCCCTTCCCCTATGTTTTGTTTTTAAATTCCACATAGAGCAAAATCATATGATAATTATCTTTCTCTGATTGACTTATTTCACTTAGCATAATACCCTCCAGTTCCATCGACATTGTTGCAAATGGTAAGATTTCATCCTTTTTTAGTGGCTGAGTAATATTCCATTGTATATATGAATCACATCTTCTTTATCAATTCATCTGTCGATGGACATCTGGGCTCTTTCCATAGTTTGGCTATTGTGGACATTGCTGCTATAAACACTGGGGTGCAAATGCCCCTTTGGTTCACTACATCTGAATCTTTGGGGTAAATACCCAGTGGTGCAATTGCTGGGTCATGGGGTAGCTCTATTTTCAAATTTTTGAGGAACCTCCATGCTGTTTTCCAGAGTGGTTGCACCAGCTTGCATTCCCACCAACAGTGTAGGAGGAGGGTTCTCCTTTCTCTGCATCCTTGCCAAAACCTGTTGTCTTCTGATTTGTTGATTTTAGCCATTCTGACTGATGTGCAGTGGTGTGTCCTTGTGGTTTTGATTTGTATTCTGAGTGACGTTGGGCACAGAATAAAATCTTTTCAGAATCTGTGGGGTTAGAGTTTGGATGGTATTTTCAGGTCTCTGGATCCTCCAATAAGTGATTTCCATAAATGATTTCCCCTACTCCAAAAGGTGGGAGTTGAGTTCTTCATTACTGCCTGGGTATTTTTTTAAAAGATTTTACTTATTTATTTGACAGACAGAGATCATAATTAGGCAGAGAGGCAGGAAGGGAAGAAGGCTCTCTGCTCAGCCCCGATGCGGGGCTCGATCCCAGGACCCTGGGATCATGACCTGAGCAGAAGGCAGAGGCTTTAACCCAGGTGCCCCATACTGCCTGGGTATTGTGTTGGTACTCAATTTCTGTGTTACTAATCCAGGCTGGCATTCTCTCATGGTTAAAGCTTGTCTTTGCTTCCTCCTCACCCCAGGGGCAAGTAGCTGTTGGTCACTCCATTGTCCTCAAATTTGAGTATTTTATTTGTTGTTATTAGGACTAGATAAAACTCTCTGCCCTCTGGTCTCTGCCTCCTCTGGTCCACACTGATTTTTTTTTTTTTTTTTTTCATCTCATATGTTGTTTCTGTGTTTAAAACCATCAGGAGCCCCTAATGTCTACATAAGAAAGAGCCCATTCCCCAGGCTGGTCTTGCAAGTCTGTGGGTGGTGTCCAGCCATGTCCCAGGATTTCCTGTTGACCTCTCCTGCAGCCCACTGGAACTTCTTTTCATTTCTCCAAACATACTTTCCATTTTCCTGTAATGATGTACCTTCTTCCTTACACTGTGTTCTAATCTCAGTTTCCCTAGCCCTCTATAAATTTACCTGTTTTTAAGATCTCGCTTAACTCTTATGTCCTGAGTTTTCCAGTGGATAGAACTCTCCCTGCCCTGACTTCCCATGCGATGGGGATCACTGTATGCTCGCTATTGACTCTCCCGCATTTCAGCCTCCTTACTCAATGATGGGCTCCCCAAGGTTACGGACCATGTCCTGTTTATCTTAGTATCCTGAAAATACTTGTCCTGGTATCTGCCATTGCAGATATGTCTCTGAATGTTAAATGAATGAGTGCCCCGAGGAACAATCTGAGTTGAGAAGGTCTGTATTGTATTGCTTCTAGAATGGCTTTCTGCACAATGTATGCATCCATGAAATGCATATCATAACACTAAGTGGAAATTTGGAAGAGGTGAACTCCACAAGGACAAGAATTTCTATCCTGCTTTTTTCATCGATTTTCCTAAGTGCTGAGAATAGCGTCCAGGAACAGAACTCACTATTTAAAGGCTGAATGCAGTTTATAGCTGGACCATATCTTCAATTTTTAATATCCTTGTATATAAAAGAGTAAGCCCGAGGACAGGTGAGACTTTCCTAAGATCACGCAGTATAAGACATGGAACCTGTCTTCTCCCTGCTGTCCTGCCCAGCCATGAACAGAAGAATGCCTGATAACTTTTCCTAAAGGGACTTTTTTTTTTTTTTAAGATTGTATTTATTTATTTGACAGAGAGAGAGGGAACACAAGCAGGGGGAGTGGGAGAGGGAAAAGCAGGCTTCCCGCCGAGCCTTTGTGGGGCTCCATCCGAGGACCCCTGGATCATGGCCTGAGCTGAAGGCAGATGCTTAACAACAGAAACACCCAGGCGCTGCCCCCCCAAAGGGAGGTTCACAGTGTTACCTTCTTACCAATGTCTGAGTGACTTCCTTCTTCAGAAGAAACCTGACTTTTTAGATCTTCTGAAAGAAGCCATAGAGAAGAAATTGCAGAATGTCAAAAGACTCAGACCCCAGGCAATAGGAAACAAGATTTGTATGTTACCATTCTGCTTGTGTGGTGCATTCATTTTTGGAAATGCCTGACAGATCTGGCCCCTTGGCTCTGCTGGGCCATGTTTGGGGACTTTGTGTAAACCTGGTGTCTACTTGAAAGAATGAGATAGTCAGTGTTTCTTAAATCCACTCTGATTCAAAAACAATTCACAATAAAGTATCTGGTTAAATTTCACCAGGGAATTTTATTGCAATGCTGTTCTCTGTCTTCATGACAACTTTGAGTAGCAAGCTAGCACAATTTTTGATGAAATATCTCTCACAAGAACTTTGCAAACATTCTCCACCCTTTTGTTACAAGTAAGTAAAAGGCATCTGTCTGGGAAACATACATTCAGGTCCTGGTGTGACATCCTTGGGGAAATAGTTGGAAGTCACTAATTGCTATTTTCGGCTTTTTTCCCAGGAGAGAAGAAAAAATATCACTATATATATACTGAAAAGGCTTTAAGCTTCTAATGAAAAATTTGACCTAGGGACTACTGGATCACAAACCAAAATAAAAATGCATTGTGTGTATGTATACACACACATCTATGTACAGATAATATGGAAATATATATAAAATGTATAAATACTGTATATAAACTTTTAAAGTTCTGATTAATCATTTTCAAGTAATTTTCAATTGTTTTATTCACCTAGAAGACATTTCTTGAGTTTCCATTATATGACAAGCATTTGTTTTTGTGCGGGATTTTTACCTCTAGACAAAAATCTACTTGAGTTTCAGGCAAAATTGTGCAAAAAATACAGCAGAATAAAATCCCTGCAGTGGAGAAACATTTCGGTTGAGAAAGCAAATCGAAAGAGTTGTATCTTTTAAGAGTGATTTTTAAAAAGAGTTTTAATTTTTTTAAAGATTTATAATTTTTAATTAATTAGTCTTTATACCCACCATGGAGCTTGAACTCACAACCCTGAGATTTACAGTTATATATTCCACTGACTGAACCAGGCCCCCAGGGGTGACTGTTTTATTTCCACACAGCTAATGGAGCGTCTGTTATATACCAGACACTGGGCTGGGGCCTAGGTTATCCTGGTGAATGGGTATGCCAGAGTCCTTGTCACAGAGCTGAGGGTGAGGCCTTCAAGTTCACCATCTTGCTTCTGAGAATATCCTCACGGTTTGGTCATTACGTAGAACATCACCCTTGTCAGGGACTTAGAAATCATTGTGCTGTTCTTCAGTTAAACTTAATCTTACCAAATCAAATGCTTCTGTCCTTGATCTGGACCTTCAGGTCCATTGCTTGAGAACCCAGGGCTGTAGAATCCTGTTCCCTCGTGACTCAAAACTTTGTCACAAATGGTATTTTTCCCCAATGATCTAGAGAATCTTCGGGAACAGGAGGTACTTTTTAATCTAAATATTTTATAGAGACGTCCATGAACATCTGTGTCGAGGGATATTCTGTAGCTCAGACAAGCTACCTGCTCAGGACCCATAGGCTTCCAGGATCAGGCGAGGTGAATGGCCGGGTTTGGTGCACATTGTTAGAAGGTGGAGGAGGCCTGGGATGAAGACCGCACTCGACGCGGGGCCTCCCACTGCTGGGAGTGGGGAAGGGAGGCAGGAGGACAGATGGTCAGATTCTCCTCTCCAGAGGTCTGCATCCTGCTCTGGGTTAAATGGCATTTATCGTGCTAACCTAGGGTATTTTTTTTAGCTTCTAGAGAAAGTATTGAATGAACCATTTCAGCTATTTAGAGAAAGTTGAGGGGTTATAGCAAGAGAAATAAAACACATCTAAACCAAGCTGTGAGAGTAATGGGGGAGGGTAGGAATTAGGTGTCAGAAGTGTCACACTTCCAGAGAAGGAAAGGAAGGTCATTCTGGGGTCCTGACCCCTCCCTGTTTCAAGCGCTCACTGGTCTCAGTTGAATCATGTAAACGATGTACTATTTTTATCAAAACTTTAAACTTCGTGGCAGGAATTTTTTCATGATTGTAAGAGCTCTTGCCTTTGAAATTTCATTTCAGAGGCAGAGTGAATGGCTTTGTTTTTTCCATTTAGCACATCTTGGTATGAATTTGCAGATGGCTTTTGAGGGATCCACATATTTTATTTTTCAAATCTATTTTTCCCAAGTGCCATTAGCAGGTGGAACTCATGACTTCCGGTATTTTTCAGGCAATGAGCTCAGTGAGGTTTGAAAATTAGCTAAGCCATTTATAGATTCATAGAATGCTGGCTAGGGAAGGCACCCAAGCCATGTCCCACTTAACCCTCTCAGGGTCTCCACAATAAGACAGCCATCTCCCAGGGTCACAGCCTCTGCATTTGTGAGACCTAGGATGAGAAGTTGTCTCTGGTCTCCTGGCTTGACCCTTTGCAGCACCATTTGCTAGCTCCCTTTAGGTTTGGGCAGGAAGCTTTTATATCCTTGGAGTCCAGGGAAATAATGGGTTTCAGGGTTGGGGGAGAAGGAAAGCTGCCGGCAGGGGATGGTGAGTCTGGGCCTGTGTTGGTGGCTACTTAGTTTCAAGCCAATTGCTGACATGTGCGAACGTGTTGCTAGTTCTGATTTTTCTAAGAAAACCACAAGACTGAATATTTAAGAGAATTTTAGTTTTTTAAGATTTTTTTTTCCCATTTGCTCAATTTAATAATATGGCAATACTCAGTGAGCCAGACTGGCATAACTGAAAGCCTCTAATTTGCAACTTTTGCTCTAGAGAAACTGTGCTTTGAGGATTTCTAGGATGGAAAGCAAGGCCCATGAGCATGGCTTCAAATAGCCGAAATCGGAAATATGACTCATAGAGGTGCTCTGAGTCCAGAATGAGAACAAGTGGGCAGAAGATTTTGATTCATTAGTAATAAGGATTTTCTGAAAGAGAATTACTTGAAAACAGTGAGGCATCCGTGTGCCAGTGTCCCACTGAGCAGGGGCACTGGGCCCTTTGTTGGGATGCTAGGTGGAGGCCTGGGGTGCTGTACCTTCCATTACACTCTCCATGACGAGCTGTAAGGCTGCCCTACCTGGTTTGGCTTCCTACCTGGGAGCTTCCTACCACCTCAGTGCACCATGGGAGAAGGGCCAAAACTGTCAGGGTGAAACCCTATACAGTTGGCCCTTGCACGGCGTAGGGGGAGAGGGGAGCCAATCCGACATGCAGTTGAAAATCTAAGTATAACTTTTTAACTCTTCAAAAAATGTAAGCACTAACAGCCTACTGTTGACGAGAGGCCTTACCAAGAACACGGTCGATTAACACATATTCTGTATATTATATGCATTACATGCTGTATTCTTACAATAAAGTAAGCTAGAGAAAAGACAATATTATTAAGAAAATCATAAGAGAAAATACACTGACAGTACTGTACTGTATCTACTGGGAAAAAATCCAGGTATAAATGGACCCGCACGGTTACGTGTGTCGTTCAGGGGTCAATGGTGTAATTTGTTCTCACTTTCTTCTTTTTTGAGTAAAACCCCACCAGCTTGATTCCTTCTCCCACTGAGGGATTACTTCTCATCTTCCTCTCTAATTGCTGATTTCTCCTGTCTATAAAGCCCTGTGCAAGGCTTCTTCACCACTTAGGAAAATTCCTCTTTTCTTGATTTTTGCTCTACCACCTTACAGATTTTATTTTGAAAATACAGCATGTATATATCATTATGCAAGGGCCTGTGAACTAGGGTTAGCCTGCCTCCAGTTTTTGTAGTTTTGTTGGAACATGGTCACACCCGTAATTTGCATGTGATCTAGGGCTGCTTTCCAGCTGTGGTGGTAGCTGATTAGCGAAGGCAGAGACCCTAAGGCCAGAAAACCTAAAATATTTACTAACTGGCCCTTTAAGAAAAGGTTTCCTGACTCTTGATTCAATCAGATAGATAGCTTGAGAATAAAACCAGGTATAAAGAATAAAATAACAACCACCATTAATGCAATGACCGCGTATTGTTATATTAATGCGTTTCCTCTGGGCATCTGTAATACCAAAATCACACCATAAATACACATTCATGTGCATTTAATAGTATCTCGAATGCATTCTCTTTGCAGTTTTTGATGTTTATATGTGTTATTTTAATTGACTGTATAATAATCTATATACCCTTCCATCCCTATGTATCTATCTATTATGGTCATTTTTATTGTGGTACTTTGCAGTATGCTTTCCATATAAAATTTTATTTAATCCTTCTAAACTTATGTAGGAAATATGACTAACTCCATTTTACAGATGGGAACCTTGAGGTGGAAAGTGTTTCTGAGACTTGACCAGCTCACACCACTAGCCTATCTTATCCCAACCGTGCCTTTTCAGCCATTCACCTGTTACTGGGCATTGCACTTAAATTTACCTTATTTTGTTTATTTGTTTAGTGAGGGAGGGTATATCTTAGAAATACTGCTTTGATGAATACCAATGCATACAAATCATTGACTGAATTTCTCATCACTTCCTTAGAAACGGCTCCCCAAAGCAGAAAAGATCAATCCTGAAATTACATTGTGGTTTCCTAATAGGCTGACAAATTGCTTTTGGAAAAGTTGTAACAATGTATACCACACACTAATGCTCCATAAGGGTGCTCCCTACTGAGTGCTATGATTTAGCCATTCTGTTTTTGCCCTTTCATCATCCAAAGAGGGATACTGGAGGCTGACACTTTGCAGGGAACTGTGGCCAAGTGACTCCTTTGATGGTGACTTCTGGGAAAGATGTTTTCTGGATAAAAAACGACAGGCTCGACTACCACCAATATTTCCCTTTCCACTTCTTCCAGCTTCTTGGGACCAAGGATGGGAAGCTTCAGGCTAAGAATGGCAGGAGGAGAGAAAGATGGCCTGAGGGCCTGAGACCCTGGGGCACTATTTGGGAAAAATACCGCTATATAGTAAAGCACCCAATTTATTAGTTTTCTGATAGGCAGGCAGAGACAACCCCATCCAGGGCTGTTTCTGACACTTGCCAATGAAAAGACAAAGAGATGTGAAGCTCTGATTTGGCAAATTCTCTGTACCCGTGTTTTGCCAACACCCTCCCTGGGCAAGGTCTTGGTCTCTTTCCAACTTGTATGCAGTCTTTATATATCATAGATATTAACTCTATCATATATGATGTGGTTATAATGTGTCTACTAATTTTATTTATGATGCTCTATTGGTTAAGGTGGTGATCTTTAGAGGTCCCCATCAAAAGGTACACTTTGTCTTCACAGTTTGTAATGGGGGCAAATTCCTATTTCCCAATAACCTTGCACTTAATTCTTTGATCATCCAATAAATCTTTCCCTGGATCCATTGTTACATTGGGGAGTGCAAATTGGTGACATTACCATGAAATAATTCCTTCCACATTTATTAGTTGTCATTCTTCCATGAGAAAGAGCTTTCTCTTTCTTCTGATCTCTTCTTTTTTGGGGAAGAGAGGAATCCCTGGGTTCTCATAAATTTTCATTTACTCTTTGTGATACAATCAATTGTTGTCATTTTTTTATGCTCGAATTAACCCAGTTTTGGCCAGTGGGAGCCTTTTATGCTTTTCTAGCACAAGAAATTGAATGCTTATATTTCTTTGTTATTTCCTGCCCTGCTTTTCTCCCTCCTCCTTTCTTCCCTCTCCCTCCTTCCTCCATCCCTCCCTCTTCCCTCCCTTCCTTCCCTTTCATTGGAGTGGGATGTGTTCATAACATGGGCCAGAACCAGAGCTGTATTAAGTAAAAATGGTAAGCGGAAGTCTTCTTATCTTATTCTTGTCCTTAATTAAATTGGATTTCGTTTTTCACTATTAAATGGTATAGGCTGTTTATTTCAGTTAAAAAAAGAAGTTAGTGTTCCTCTATTCCTAATTTAGAATGTGTTTTAATCATGGTGTAAACGCAGAATTTGGGGGAATTTACAAAGGTCAGCTAGTGCATTTTCTCCTTTGACCTAATGAAATGATCCATTGTGTTACTATATTTCCTAATAGTTAACTATTTGTATTGTCTTCAAATTCACCCAAACTGAACATATTTTATTTTTTTAATTGTGTTGATTCAGTATGCTTAGTTTTATATATATATACACGTAATAATATCTTTATTTAAAGCTAAATATAAACTATATATAAATGTATTTATATATAACTCTGTATAAAAGAAGCAATAAGATTAGTCTACATTTTTATTATGCTATATATTTGAAATTTGCAAAAATGTATTAGGAAACTTTTGTTTTAGTCCTCCCAAAAATGAATGTGATGTTAGGAATATTATTTCCTGGAATTCAGATAGGATTTATTTGGAAAATCTTCTTGAGCTTTATGCTTTTTTCAGGCAACATGATAAATTAACTCATTAATCTCATAGTTATTGGTTTATTTAGAGTTTCTACTTCTACTTGAGACAAATAATTTTTTTTCCTAGAAAGTTATCTATTTGCCTAAATTGAAATTAATTTTTTTTTTTGTAAATTTTAATTGCACCCTAACCGGTGGTCTTTTTCTTTTTTTTAATTTCATATTTTCCCAGTCCCTCTTTTCCTGTCTCCCTGTTTCTCCCTTCCTTTTCAAAATAAGATCTGTTCGAATTTTGTTATTTTTAACCCAAGAACTAGAGCTGATGTTTACTTTATCACTTTCTTATATCTAATGTTGTTATTGATGTGTCTCTTTTTTTCTGTTGCATACATTTTGTTTTATTAATCACTAGCTTTCTTCAATTACAAGAGTAATATAGAAACATAGCAAAACCAAAAAAATTTTCAAAAAATATAAAATGGAAGCTAGAAGTTGTCCCTTTCAGCTCACCTGTGTTATACTCCCCAAAGACAGATACGCCTATTTTTTTTTTTTTTTTAAGATTTTATTTATTTATTTGACAGAGAGAGATCACAAGTAGGCAGAGAGGCAGGCAGAGAGAGAGAGGGAAACAGGCTCCCCGCTGAGCAGAGAGCCCAATATGGGACTCGATCCCAGGACCCTGAGATCATGACCCAGCCGAAGGCAGCGGCTTAACCCACTGAGCCACCCAGGCACCCCAGATATGCCTATTTTTAATAATACCTTCTTTGTGAGTTTCTTTTGCTTTTCTCTTTACACTGTCTTGGGTACAAAGCTAATTTATTTATTTTCATCTTGTGATGGAAATTCCACACCAGTCATCCTTTCCTGCTGAGCCCAGATTTGGATTCAGGATTTTCTCAACACCAAGCCATACGTTGTCACATGTAGGAGAGAACATGCTGCTGTGTCGGCCTTTGGAAAATGCAGTTGGCTACTAGACCTCTCTAACAGATTCACATTTACCCAGATTGTGGTCTTTTATAGCACAGGTTTCCCATTTGTAAATTTTAAGACTAAATTTATTCTTAAACATGAATGTGATGAGTTTCTCATTCATAGATTTGGGTGAAAATTTTCTATTTTATTTAGTTTTTATGGGATTATTTTCTGATGCTTTCACTGTATGGAGGATTTTTTCCTGTTTTATAAGTAGTGTTTTGACTGTGATTATCATGTTTGTTTATTATGTATTTCCCCAAGACTCTTGATATATTATTTTATGATCCCCTGTCTTTGGGAATCATGGAGAAGTCTGAGGAGAACCTAAATTTAAATTCTTTGTAGAAAATTTGTGTGGAATTAGAGCATTTTACCAATATATCAAGGTACATAGGCTTTTGTTGCTGTTGTTGTTTGTATTGGAACTTACTAGAAACATGCAAAACTCTTTTTTATTTGTGTTTACAGCACAAGAAAATCATCACCTGTTATATTTGTGTGTATTGGCCCTGCTCCTTTGTCACTGTATTTATATCAGGAGTTTTGTTAGGCTACTTATCTACCAGTATCTCCCTTCTCTTTTTAGCTGACTCATAAACTCTGACTTAATTTTGGAATGGTCCCAGTTTAAGAGCTCAATTCCAAATCTTCCTTGCAATGTGAGCTCAGTGAGATGTAGGTCTAAGTCACTGGGTGGGACTTCTGGGATAGCTCTTTGAAGGGGGCTGATTCATCTGGCATACCACATTTGCCTTTACTCTTCCTCCATGTTTAATCTGGAATGTGGTCGTGGTGGCTGGAGTGCCAGCAGCCATTTTGTGAGCAGGAGAAGAAAGCCACACACTAAAGCTGGTAGAAGAAGGCCTAAAAATAAATCCAGGTCCCTGGCAGGGTGGCTGCCTTACCATCCCAGAAATATCATCTCTGGACTTCTTGTCACAGGAGAGAAAGCAAACTTGTTTCTTGGCTAAGCCACCATTAGTGACTTGTTTTGTTTCAATTGGTGTCTTTGAACCAAATGTCTCTCTGACAAACAAATGCCTGTTTCATAAAGGTGAATTATCTGTCTACAGCTGTCATCTTCTCACACGTTGCTTTGTCCTTTGACCCTTTCTTTTGTATTCTTAGGAAACTTCTAATTGCTTTTCTACATCTCTAATTTGAATTCCACTCCAAAGCAGACTTTATTGCTGTTATTGCCTTTTAATTCTTCTTGATCTAGTCCTCAATTTGGGCCACATCTTTTTTTAAATTTCAACTTACATTTCATGCAGTCTCTCTTTGGAGCTCTGAATTTAAGTGTCTTCTGAAACGGTCTCAAGTTATTCTTTACCTGACCTGATGTATGGGTTCACGAGGCCTTTTGTGCATTTATGACATTTATCTGGAGCACAAAATAGAATCAGTTTAGACCCTTCTACTACATGCTGTGCCACCTCTCAAGTATGCTTTTCCCTGAATCCCCACTTGTCTGTGTATTACACACTTTTTTCCATTTCAGTTTGTTTACCTTTGGATGGCATAACCATCTAGGCTGATGTTCTCCAGGGGCACATATTCTCCTGTCCGTTCTCCTGGGTTCTGTGTGTGTTCTGCCCAAAGCAGAGGGTCCGGGATTAGCTGGAGGCAAGGTGAAACACCTAGATGCAGTCAGACTTTAATGCCTCCTTGACATTTATCTGCTGGGGTTTATCTGGCTTCCCAATTGTTGGATGTGGTTCTGTGATCACTTAAGGGAGATTGGCTCCTGGATCAAAGTAAAAAGGGATGAACTTGTGAGACGCTTCCTCTCCACTCCCAAGGGAGGCTGATTCCAGTCAAACCCTGCTTGACGCCCCATCCTCAGCTGTGTTGAAACACAGGGAGGCATTCTCATCTCTGTACAGGCAGATAACCAGAGGAAGCTCTTCCTCCAGAGTGCTGGAAGGGTCAGGTGCATATTCTGGAAGGATGTGGCTCTTGCTTCATTTCTGAAATTGAAGGATGTGCCATGCCTCCTGCTTTCTGCGAAGTTACCTTCTGAACAGATCACAGGTTTGCAGTCCAGCCCATCCACATTGCACCTAAGGGAGACTTCTTCCAGGGAGCTGAAAATATCGAACGGCATTATTGATCCCCAGGGCTGTGCTATGGGAGCATGACCATCATTGGAAGTCGACTCACACCTGTTTGGGTGGTGGCCAAGTCAAGCTCAGGATTTTCCAGACCTGAGTCTGAGCCCACTGAAATGTCAAGGCATTTCATCTGAGAAATACTTTTATTATGTCACGTTTAATATATATAAAGCCAAATTTATGACTTCTCGTGGTAATGATATTGTAGTTCTCCTAGCCCTTAAGACTTGTAGTAATGCAAAGTTAACATGTAGGAGGCAAGCAGCTGGACATAAGAAGTATCACCTTCCAAACACCTTTCAGGTTGTTCCAGAAGTCTACTTCCATCTTTTCTGTTCTCACTGCTGCCACTCTCGCACAAGATTCAATTCATGTTTGATCAGCAGAAGAGCAGTCCTGCTCATCTCCTTCGTCCGGTCTCTTTTCCCTTCCTCTCAACAAGCATCTCAATTCCAGTTTCATCATCTTTCTACAGAAGCGCAGTCATGCGACTACTTTGTGGAGGAACCTTGTCTCCTTCCTTTGATATGCAGTATCGGGTTCAGAGACCTCCCATAGCTGGATTCCACATTCATTTGCCCAGTATTGATTCTCACTGCTGTTGAAGATGGATACTCATCTCATTAGCAGATCTCACACACCCATTCAGCGCTCATCCTCAGCTCTTAAAATCTTATCTATGTTGTTTATTTCTCTGCTTGGAATGCCTTCTGCATTCTTTATTGCCAATTTAGAGTCTACCCTTTACCCCAAACCAGCTCAAATCCAGTTGTCAGATTGTTCTGACCAACACTTTTTTAAAGAATGATTTTGCCCATTATAAATGGAATAGGATTTTTTTTATATTTGGAAATAATTTTACTGGATTTGTATGTAACTTTTTTTTTTACATCACTCATTTAAGGGTCTTATTTATGCTATTTCCCTAAAGAACAGCAATAAATAGGCCTTCTTTTTCCCCAGCTTTGAAAGTCAGGATAATAGCCATCTGACTTTGAGAGGGAATGTAAGAAGATGTCATGCTTTTCTGTAGTTGAAATTGCGCTGTCAGGTTGGCATAACTCAGTTACCCTCTGAACAGATCACAGTTTTGCAATCCAGCCCAACCACACTGCCGCTAAGAGACCTCCTCCAAGGAGCTGAGAATGTTGAAATGGTCTGTTGGAATGCCAGGTGAAGGTCTCAATTTAGGTTTTTTACTTTCTTGGCACATGGAGTCAATGGCTTAATCTCTGCTGATGATTAAATATCTCTTTGCTGAAAACACGAGTTTCGTTTTGTTTTGTTTCTGGTTATTTTGTTTTGGTTCCGAAAGCACAGACTCCTCTAGCACTGCCAGTAAATTAGTCATGAACTGCGAGGTGGATTTTATTCTGGGAGGCAGAATTCCAGGGTCTTCTTGGTAGAGTTCATTTGTGTCCTTTCCCCCACATTTCTTGTTCCTAAATTGGTTAGAAAAGGCCTGACTTTTCTGGCTGCACATGTATTTGTCTGCATTATGCATTTACCACTCCCCACAGAAGCTTCTTTTTCCTAACCATGTCTATAGCATTTGCTTTGAAATTGGTGTGGTTATGCCTTATTCAAGCCCGCCCTCTGTCTGAGACCAAGGGACCCATTGTTAGGACCACATTTTCTAGAGTCCTTCCCCTAAGACTGCTTTAGGATAAAAATAGAGCTTACTGATGGAAAAAAGTTTGGGATTTTCAAGGTCAAATAAGGTAGCTCGGACGAAGAGAAACAGATTTCTTTGTTGCAGGACTTCTCAGGGCTTTTGGCATGGTAGTTTGCAACACAGCTCTAGCAGGACAAGGTTGTGGGGCTGTACATTGCACAGTTCTGATGTGAACTGTGCCTCTTGGAGGGGTCCAATGACATAACCCCAGAGGAGATTCCAGTGGCATCCCAGAAGCATCTGGTATGAAGCTCTTTAATTGCTTTAGGAATATATTTTAGAAGAAGTGTTTTATGAGAAATACCATGTCAAACAGCCTGGACTGTTGTCAACTCTATAATCAAGGTAAAATTGGAGGTTTGCTGGAGTTTCTCTGCCAGTCTGGCTTAAAAGTGCTCAAAGACCCCTTCTGTAGCATTATGTGTGATGAAAATGCCAGTGTTGGTCTTCATGCTACGGGGGAGAGCGTGCTGTGGGAACTCCATTTTCTACTTTATTAGTGCCCCGTTCACTCTTTGAGAACACTTGGCATTTTGGCATTGCTTTAATAAGTTATTTTTCACATCATATATGCCATTTTAATTTGCTTTCTTTTTCTTTCCTCCTCTATTTTATGAAAATAGCTTCCTTTTTTGGGTAATTCTTCTCCTTTTTATTTTTTAAATTTTCTTTGATTTAGAAGTTTAACACACCACTTGCTGTTGTTGTTCTCAGCTTTCTAGTCTTTCCTTAATTCAACTTCGGTTGAATTTTATCTTAATTGCTTTCTCTCATTATTAATTTTGAGGGTTTTGTTGGGGAATAGAAAATTTTCTCCCATCCCTTTAGGTTCTCTTGGCTAGTCTAATAATTAAATTAACAGAGGACAGATTAAGAGGAGAAAAAACAAATTTAATTACATACCTATGAGAGCCCCATAAGAATATGAGACCCAAAGAAGTGAACAAAGGCAGTTTTTATAGCTATAGACAGAGAAACAATAAATTTCTGAAGAACCGTCCAGACAAAGAAACTTACTTGGCTACTGATTAGTGAAAAAAAGCAAGCAGAGTCTGTTTACACAGCCTTCTTCGCCCTGAATTCCCTGTCTCCGGTGGTTAAGAACGTCTCTCTAACTCCTGGGGCAGTGAGGGTACCCTTCCATAGGAAATGGTATTATTGCCTTTCAGGGGGAAGGAGGATGATCAGTGTAAGGACCTATTTAGAAACTGTCCCTGCTCCCCTTCCCCCAGGGGATTTACTAGGAGACAAGTCCCAGAAACCAGCTTCAGGTAACAAAGCCCAGATACAAAGGTGGGTCAGGCCAGGTGGAGGCATCCAATCAGTGGGCGGATGCATACTGTCTCCCTGGTTACCAAGGAGTATGGGCCCCGCCCTTTGGGCGCCAAGGAGTCAGGAGGCAGGCAGAGAGAGAGGGGGAAGCAGGCTCCCTGCGGAGTAGCTGGATCCCAGGACTGTGGGACCATGACCAGAGCCGAAGGCAAAGGCTTTAACCCATTGAGCCACCCAGGCACCCCAATATGCCTGTTTTCTGATCTGTAAAATGCAGTTAGTGATGAGTCAGTTTGAATACGAAACGCATCTGAAGTTCTTTCTCTTTGTTGTTGAATTTGTACTTATTTGATACTTTTTTTTAAAGATTTTATTTATTTATTTGACAGAGAGAGAAATAGCGAGAGAAGGAACACAAGCAGGGGGAGTGGGAGGGGGAGAAGCACGCTTCCTGCTGAGCAGGGAGCCCCTTGTGGGGCTCGATCCCATTTCCCTGGGATCATCACCTGAGCTGAAGGGAAGGCAGACACTTAACAACTAAGCCACCCAGGCACCCCTTATTTGATATTTTCAATGATTTTATCTATTTTTTTCTTCCTATTCATCTCTAATCCTTGAAATTTAGGATTTTGAAATTCCTTTTTTATTATATTTAATTTGTATATAATCTCTTCATTAATTTTTTTTTAACTCTGTCAAATGTTGTTATTTTTATTAAGGCTTCCCTTTATCTGGCTACATGCAGAGGGATGAGGCTGAGCTGAAATTAGGAGGGTCCTCGTACCAATGAGGAGAGCACAGGTTACAAGACCTTTTCCTTTCACACCAGTGACTGCCCCTCTGAAGGCTCCTGTGTCCTTTCATGTCAGTTCTCCAGAAGAATCCTACTGTGCTCTTGTCCTGGATTCCTCCTGAGCAGATGCCAGTGCCGGTGGAACGCTGCTGTTCCCTTGCAGCGTGCATCCACTGTGAAGAATCCTCAAGTCCATCGCCCTGGCCTTCGTCATCCGTCAAGTCTTTTGTGATTTTCTGGAAGGTATTTTCTTAGAAATGTCATGATCCATCTAAGCTTAGATGATATTTCTTTCAGTTTTCTCCCATAGATCAGGAGAGCCCAACATAGTTTTGCCATTTCCCTCTTAAGTAAGGAGAAAGCTGGCTGGGGACCTGTCTGTCTGCCAGCACTGGGGGCGGGGGACGTTTTCCACCTCCACCCCCTACTCCAGCCTCGCACCCCCTTGGCTCTGCTGCTCTTTGCCTGAGTCCACTGAGAGGAGTCCTGAGGAAACTCCTGATTCCACTGGCTCACTAGGGAGCACCACCCACATCGTTCTGGAATCCAGCTGAAGTCACCTGCCCAGGAATCGCCCAAAGGCAGGACACCTTGGCCCACTGACCATCAAAGTGCTTCATTTACAGTTGGGAGTTGAGCTACACGAGGCGATTGGCTGGGCCCTTTTGGGCCCCTGGTTTCCTTGGAGTGTGTTTTTCTTGGAATGCAGCCAAGAGCATTGACAATTCTCTTGGGTTTTACTATTGTATGCGTGTGAAAAATTTAGATTTTAGAAAACTTATTTTGCAGTTTGCAAGGAACTGAGGAAATAAAAATCTTTGGTGACAGTAAGGAGAACTAAGCACTTGAATTATGTCAGCACCCAAGGGACCACTGCCAGGCTCTAAATCCATACCACAGGATTTTTGCTTCTGGTCCTACTTTAGTCTCTGGCCTTTTGAATGCAGTTAACTACAATGTTTTATTCCTCCTGAGAAAATGCTCACAATATGTGTGGACTGGGGTCTGCCTTCTGTATTTATATATTGTTCTGTGTTGCACACACTCTATGAGGCAGATTTCTCTGAGAACCTGAACACCAGGATGGACTAGCACTGGGGTCTGATTGAGGAGTGGGATGTCTGCTTTTGTTTCTTAACCTGTGACTTGGCTATCCTACATAAGAAGCCCTCGAGGGAGGCTAATTAAAAATGCAGATTCCGAGCTCCCAGGAATGTGGCCCTGGAAACTGTCTCCTGCTGTGCCTAAAATCAGCATTTCAAAACAAGTTCCTCTGTTGGAGCAGAGGAGCTCCTGACCAGGGAACCCTTTCTCTGCACTCTGGCAACACTTTGTCTCTTCTCTCTCCCCTTCCCCCCATCCCCTTTCTGCACCACCTTGGGTGTGGCCTGCATCACTGGCTTCGGTATCTCAGTGGCTCCTTCTCCCTTCACTGTCAAGGAGCAAGAAGAGCTTCCCCTGGACCTAACACCTCCCACTCCAGATCTCCCCACACATCTCAGGTAAAAATAGACCATGGGGAGGATCCAGGTGGAACATAATTCAGTATTTAAACCAAGTTAAGATTGTTGGTTTAAGATAGACAGGTCTTTTAAGTTATCAGCAGTAAATGTGAATCTTTTATTCTGTCAAGGTTTACTGAAAGTCAAATAACCTCGTGTTATCTCTGTTGCAATTTGTTAGCAAAAAGATGACAAAAATGATGGTTAATTGTCTGTCTCATCAAAGTTTTCATGGGTAATTATTAAGATAGATTTCAAAGTCTTTGGTAACCTGAAACCTTAAAGTTTTGCTTGGATGATAAATGGAATTAAATTCGTCAGACATCTTGGTCTTTTCCAAATAAGATAAAGTGCTAAATCATTGATAACTGGACATAGGTTGTGCTTTGAACTTCTTATTACAAAGTAACTAAGGATATTTAAATCTGTTGGTAAACATGTTTAGTGCTTAACTGATTCATAAATTTGCCCTCTAAAGAATTCTGGTGTAACAGTTCACAGTGGGTTACTCCTTAGTCTTTACTAGAGACTAAGGTTTCTAAAGATGAAACATTCTGTTAACTGTAACTAAGACTGATGGAAATAAGGAAAACAACTGTGTATGTGGAAAAATAAGAAATATGTAAGAAAGATAGGAATGGGAATGCATTTTTGTCGAAGGTAAAAGAAGGTTATTTTGTCCTAAATGAGATGGTTGTTTAGAAAGAAATGGCTTGGGACAAAAGCTGAACATAAAGGAAAGTTGTAGAAGGTTTATGGAGGGAAAATTTTGGAACAGAATTTTAGATGTGGTCGGGATGGGCCAAGATTGAAATGAATGGATTTTAAAGTTCACTGGTATAAGATTGAAAGTCTGCTTTCACTCAGTTCAAAAAGACAAAGTATTCTCCAGTTGTTGCTCTGCTCTTGATGAGAAAATGCAAATAGCTGTTTTCTCTCTGCCTGCCCAGAAAAACCAGTTTCTGTGTGTTGACCTTATCAGGTCTTTACCATCCCTAATCCTATTTAGGCCTGTGCTTTAAAACTTTCTAAGGTTTTAACAAACTTCCCAAGATTTAAGTTGTAAATGAAGTCTTCTTAACTTATTAGGCCTTTTATTTGATAGGCTAAGTCACTCCAGAAGTACTGTTAAACAAATGATAACCCTTGGTAACATTTGGAAGGGTCTTGTTAACTACTCTGGAGGTAATGTGTAGTTCCTAAAGTTGTTTGTTTTTGTTTTTTTCAGTTCCTAAAGTTTTAATATACTAAACAAGATAATCGCTCAGTGTTCTGGCTATTGGAGTGTTGCGGGTCACAGAATAACTAAGCTTCCTTGTCAGTTGTATCATGGTGAACTCTTGTGTTGTACCATTGGCAGTGTCTGTTTCTGAGTTTTTGTCATTCACAATTGTTCTTACTGTCTTACAAAATGAGTTTCATCTTCAAGAAAGTTAATGTAAAGGACTTGTAGGACAAAAACAGGTATTCAATATCTTCAAGATCAAAACTGAAATGAATAAGAATTTCTGGGACTAACTAAGAAAAACTTTAAGTATTCATTTGTGAACAAATTGAAGCATTCAACTTTTCTATCTGAACCCTCTAAGATTCAGAGGTCTCAGTATGTATTCTTTCTTCTGTGGCAATCATAGTCATTTGCATAAGTTCAGTAAGAATCTGTTCTTCTTGTAACATTGTTGGACACTATTGGAAACAATTGGCTATTTTATCAAGGTTTTGACTAGAATGTATATTTGAGAAAGACACATGTAAACTCAGATATGACCAGACAGGTTAAAGGAACTAAGGTTGACTTTATGAAACCTGGAGCCCTTGGAACTGTTGGCCTGATACCTTCCTTACAGAGTTCCCAGCAGCCTCACCAGGTGAGTAAAGAATGTCAGTTCCTGGCAGGTACAGGAACCTCAGAATACTCTGGGGACCTCAGGAAGAGGAATTCTCCCAAATCTCCAGACATTGCAGGCATGTCTGATGGCAAGTAATTGGCTGGGCTTCTGGCCTGGAGAGGCTACTAGAAGTTCAACCTAGAGATTCCTTATAAAAGTTCCAGCAAAGTGGATTCTAAAAGATCTATATGATCAATCATTCTCGCTGAGCTTATGTAAATAATTATGCTGTTTGCTAAATCTGGACTTGTTTTTCACACAAATTAGTCTTATTTGGCTATCTCTGGAAATGAAGGTTATTATAGAGAAAAATTATGTTTCAATAACATAACTTTGTGGATGTTAAATTCTAGTTCTGGTTATCTTTGAATAATGTTTACCTAAGCTAGACAAGAGACCAGTGGCCCCCAGTAGACGATGGGAGGCAGATTTATTAAAGCCAGGCAATGCTTTAAAAAATAATACCTAAATCCTGTCAGACTTTAAACCCAGCTATCCTCATCCCTGGAGCTGAACATCTACTTCTGTAGAGCATAAATATTGGAGGTGATTGATCTTGTTTATTTTAGTCAAATTGGATTTAAAAGATTCCTGTAGCTATAATTCACCTCAAAGGCTCTATGGAAGGCCATCTCTCATAATAAGCAGGCTTAGAGGAGACCTTGAACATACTGGAAACTTAGATGTATCCCAACACCTCCAAGCACCAGGTAAAACTCTAAGGTGCATCTCCCGAGAAGCTTTAGAAAGGATCCCAATCCCCATGGGTAACTGGGCTCATCCCCAACCACCAGGGGACATGATATTTGTAAAAGATTTAAAAAAGAGCTTTTCCAACCCACCTGGACAGGCCCCCATCCAGTGATACTGGCAAGTCCCACTGCTGTTAGAGTTGGAGCTATCACTCCCTGGATCCAACATTCCAGAGTAAAGAAGGCTCACCAGTTGGAGGAGGAATCATAACAGTGGAAAGCCCAACCAGAACCTACAGAACCACCTTCAGTGAGACCCCACTAACTGATGGACATCTGTTCGCCATGGTCCCTGGCTATCATTGATGTGATATCCTTCACCTCAGGAGTCAGACTTTATGTTGCTGCACTTTCTGATTGGAATTTCTCCCAGAAACTTACTGCATATTGGGCAACCTTAGGACCCTTAGGATGGATTACTAAGTTTATAGAAAACACTGTTACCAGGTGAGCCACCGCTCAGATACTAGCCTTGTAGGCCTGTAGTAGATGATAATGATGCCTTCTAAACTAGGTGTTTGAAGGGGCATCAAAGAGGGGAATGAAAAGTAAAAACTGTACTGTAAGATCGCCGACCAAACCAGCAAAGGAATTCCAGTCCCTGTCTCAAAGTCTCTCTGGGTTCTTCTTCCCTACCCTGTTTCCTGTGTGTGGTAAACCTCCGATCCTCCAAGTTCTCCGAGTGCCACTTGGTTTTTCCATCAGGATCCAGTCCAGGTGCCATAACAAGAGGGGACCTCTGAGCCTGAAGTACCCCACCAAACATGGCATTGTCATCAGCTGGGATGATGGAAGAGATCTAGCACCACATTCTATAGAAAGTTGCATGTGGCCTCTGAGGAGCGAGCACCCTATGAGCTGACTGAGACCCACCCCCCAAACCTAAGGCCAGGAGAATACCACCCAGATCACATTCACGACCTCTAGCACCCTAGCTAGTCATGCTGTCCTTTACCCTTCTGGCCATACTGCAGGCATGTGATGGACTCCAGCAATGCGCTCACTCACACTGAGCCCATCCGTGTAGGCATGCCACCCCGTGTGTGGACCCAGCTGTCTGGGACCTGACAGATTGCCGTGGAAGATCCTCATGGAGCTTTACCACCATGCCTGGCAGGAAACTGTATGAAGCCTCAAGGAGAAGCCCTGCAGTTTTGCCCTGGACTTGGAGCAGGGGATGGCTAGCAAGCTCCAGCTCCCCTTGGAGAAGAGCTATGAGCCTGAGGAGGTCAACTTCTTACCACTGGTGACAAGATGTTCTGCTGCCCTAGGGTTCTTCTAGCCTTCTGTCCCGGGCATGGCATCCTGAGACATTCATGAAACTAACTGCAACCCCAGTGTGAAGTGTGACTGTCCACAACATGTGGCACTTATACCAATGCAGTGCTATCTGGTGGGACCACCTTTACCAAGGCTTTGCCAATAGGCTGAAGAGGGAGCTCCTCACTGACTCCCAGCATGATCAAGGCTGAGATCATCATGCTGACTACAAGCATCTCTGTGGATCCGTGGTTCCATTCTGGCCTCCCTGCCCACCTTCTGGTAGATGTGGATCAAGCAAGCCGGAGAACCACAAGTCCAGCCCCTCCACCTTACCCCCCACCAAGTGCTTCCAGGCAGACAGAGCGTGTTACCTTCTTTCTTGACAAACCCTCACTTGTGCAGAAAATGAGATGACATTGTCATGGTTGAATTTATTTTTTGCTGCTTGACTCAGGATTTTTAAAAACTGGAATGGTGAAGGTGACAGTAGTCAGTTGGAATTCTATTCCCCAAAGTTCTGCAGTGTGACTTGAGTGTTTGGATTGTATACTTTTTTTTTTGAGTCATTCCAAACATCATGAGATGCATTGTTCCAGGAAGATGCACACCTTCCCAAACACCTCCCCACATCTCCCTAAGGAGAATGGCTCAGACCTCGCCTAGTCCACTCAGGAGAGGGTGATAGCATTGCTTTTATAGAAATTATGTAGTCTATTTTTTTCATTTTCTGCCCGAATGCTTGTTCTTTTTTTTTTTTCCAATTGAATACCTATTTTTTAAAATTTTTTCAGCTACCATCTTTTTTTGAAGTTTTTATTTAAATTCCAGTTGGTTAACATACAGTGTAATGTTAGTTTCAGGTGCCCAGTTTAGTGATTGACCTACTCCACACATCTCACGGTGCTCATCACAAGTGCACTCCTTAACCCTCTTCACCTTTTAACCACCCCCCACCTCTCCTCTGGTAACCATTAGTTTGTTTTCTACACTTAAGAGTCTTTTCTTGGTTTGCCCCCACCTTTTTCCATTTGCTCACTTGTTTCTTAAATTCCACACATGAGTGAACGCATATGGTATTTGTCTTTCTCTGAGAGATTTATTTCACTTAACATAATGCTTTTAGCTCTATCAGTATCATTGCAAACAGCAAGATTTCATCCTTTTTAATGGCTGAGTAATATTCCATTGCATATGTATACCACATCTTCTTTATCCATTTGTCACTTGTTGGATATTTGGCTGTTTCCATAATTTGGCTATTGTAGATAATGCTGCTATAAACACAGGATGCATGTATCTCTTCAAATCAGTGTTTTTGTATTTTTGGGGTAAATGCCAAGTAGTACAATTGCTGGATTATAGAGTAGTTCTATTTTTCACTGTTTGAGGAAACTCCATACTGTTTTCCAGAGTGGCTACCCCAGTTTGCATTCCCACCAACAGTGTAAGAGGGTTCCCTTTTCTCCACATCCTCACCAGCATGTGCTTTCTTCTGTTGTTAATTTTAGCCATTCTGAGAGGTATGAGGTGATATCTCATTGTAGTTTTGATCTGTATTTGCCTGACAATGAGTGATGTTGAACATCTTTTCACATATCTGTTGGCCATCTGTATGTCTTCTAGGGGAAAAAAGTCTATTCACGTCTTCTCCCCATTTTTTAGTTAGATTATATTTTTTGTGTGAGTTTTTAAAGTTCTTTATCTATTTTAGAAAATAATCCTTTATCAGATATGTCATTTGCAATTGTTTTCTCCTGGTCCATGGGCTGACTTTTAGTTCTGTTGGTTGTTCCTTTCACTGTTCAGCTTTTTTCTTTCTTTTTTTTTTTTTTTTTTGGATGAAGTCCCAATAGTTTATTTTTGTTTTTGTTTCCCTTGCCTCAGGAAACGTATCTAGAAAGAAGGTGCTGTGGCTAGTGTTAAAGAGGTTACTGCTTGTGTCCTCCTCTAGGATTTTAATGATTTCTTGTCTCACTTTTAGCTCTTTGATCCATTTTTAATTTATTTTTTTGTTTGGTATAAGAAAGTGGTCCAGTTTCATTTTTTGCACAGTGTCATCCAATTTTCCCAACACCATTTGTTGCAGAGGCTGCTTTTTTCCTCATTGGATATTCTTTCCTGCTTTGTCAGAGATTAATTGACCATACAGTTAAGGGTTCATTTCTGACTTTCCTTTTCTGTCCCATTGATCTCTGGGTCTTTTTGTGCCAGTATCATTCTGTCTTGATCGCTACAGCTTTTTAATGTAACCTGAAGTCAAACCGTGATGCCTCCATCTTTGCTTTTTGTTTTCAAGTCATTTTGACTATTTGGTTTTTTTTTGTGGCCCCATACAAATTTTAGGATGGTTTTTTCACACTCTGTGAAAAATGCTGTTGATATTTTGATAGGATTTGCATTAACAATGTTCGTTCTTCTAACACATGAGCAGTTTCTTCCATTAATGTTTTATAGTTTTCAGAGTACAGATCTTTTACCTCTTTGGCTAGGTTTATTCCTAGGTATCTTACCATTTTTGGTGCAACTGTAAATGGGATAGATTCCTTGATTTCTATTACTGCTGCTTCCTTATTGGTGTAAAGAAATACAACAGATTTCTGTACATTCATTTTGTATCCTACAACTTTACTGAATTCATATATCAGTTCTAGCAATTTTTTGGTGGAGTCTTGGATTTTCTATGTAGACCAGCATGTCATCTGCAGATAGTGAAAGTTTGACTTCCTTGCTGATCTGGATGCCTTTTATTTCTTTTTGTCTGTTTGCTGTGGCTAGGACTATTTTGAGTGGTCAGTCATAATGACCCCCTTTTTTGCCACCAAACTTTCAATGTGTGAAGACTTTTGTTCTCCCTGGGCATTGGCTGAGACAGTGAGGCAGTTTAATAAAAGTATATACTTTAAGGGGAGGGGAAAAAAAAGACTTGACCAGAGTCCTTTGGTTGGCTGTAGTCTGGGATAAGCTGCTCCAGGTTCTACCTCCTAGTCACATCTAGAACAGAATGAGTTGCCTCTGTCATTGCCCCAATTTTTAAAAGACTTGGAGGCACCAGGAGCTCCTGTTTTACATAGCCCACCACCATTTATTCTATCTGTCCACTTGGATGTGTACTTTCTACCTTATAATTCCTCAGTCTGGGCATACTCCTGGCTAAGACAGTATGCATGCCCTTGGGGGAGAAGGAGGCTTTGGTTCTGTCCCCAAAAGCCTGGCACATGGAGTGACCTCATTCTCCCCACTGAGGACTGTGGAGGACTTGCTCAAACACCTTGCCGCACATCGTTCTTAGCCTAAGAGACAAACTACCACATCCTTCACGCTTAGATCAATGGGTATGAGTCTCCAGGTCGAGGCAGGATTTCAGGATGTCATGCAGTGTTTTTAGCCAAGATCTCGTCATACCTGCCCCACGGCCCACCTGGCCCCAGCCTGCTTTCTTGGGTGCATTGGCAACTGAGCAGTCTGTGGGATCATGCTTCCACAGTGTGCACTCAGATGTAGGGCTCTAATTCATTATCGAGTTTTCCCTGGGTCTCAGTCTTTCCTTCTTGTAAACCCTCAACCCCACCCGGATCTGGAAGAACCAAACCCCCTGCCATATCTCAGTGTTGTCCCCAACATTGACTTTGACATTCCCAGAAAACTCTCTGGTATGTGTCATACCTCCTCAGTTCTGGCCTGACCTGCTACCCCAAGGAGGGGCTTTCTAACAGGATGAAGATGAGAGGCACCACATTGAGAGGGTAGCTCTGAGACAGACCCTCTGGCTGCCCTTGTCATCAGGCTGGACACGAGCACTGTCCACAAACACTGAGATCCCCCCATCATGTGGATTTTCCAAGCCTACCACCTGTTTCTGGTGCTGATCACACAGGAAAAGTGAGGCATCTTTGCTAGGACCAGCTGATGTTTCTGTTGACTGGGGGTGTTGTTCTTCAGGGAGGCCGCAGCCCTGCATGCCCCCTCTGTCTGCAGCCACCCTGCCCTTAGCAGCTCTACTGTCTGCCCTGCAGGGAGGAAAAGTGGTGGCGGAAGGGCACAGAGCCTCTCCTACACACACTGGGGAGTTTGTCCTTCCTGCTGCCATGGCTGTGTGAGGAATGGGCTGGCTCCTCTCCTTCACTGGCCTCCCCAGCGCTGCAGCTTTCCCTCCCTCGCTGGGGCCTGGATGCTGTGTCAGCACTTGGGACATTGCTTCCCCGCCAATCTCTCCCCTACTCAATGTGCACTTTTTCACTCATCCAAAGACAAAGTGACCTGATTTAGGACCATCCACCCCTTCGCGGCTCCCTCGCTCCACCCTGGTTTCCTCAAAGTTTATTCAGGGCTCCTGGCCCTGCGCAGTGACCTCATACAGGGGAGTGGGGCATCTTGTGGTGTGGACTGACGTGGAGGTCAAGAGAATGGACTCCGCAGACGTTTTTAGCTGTGGGCGACGGGCAAGTTGAAAGGTTTGGTCTCTCCATCTGTGAAACTGGAAAAATTGTGTGCTCATTTCCTAGGAGTGTTACTGGCATAAATGAGGACATACGTGTAATACGATTAACCTGGGACTGGACCAGAGTGCCCTTAGCAAGTCTTAGTAATTGTGCACTATTACTACCCAGTGGTAACTCCACTCTTTGCCTCTACACAGAGGTCGTGAAGCGGCCTCGGTGCAGCACGGGGTGGGGGAGGAGGCAGAAGGAAGCGCGTGAGTCAGCGGGAGACCCACTGCTCTCTGAGGACCTCTATAGCCTGAGTCAGGGATTGCACCTGTATCTCTGAATAAATTGAAATTTACGATTTCACCTGGAGGTTTATCTTCTAGTTCTGAATTTGAAAACAACTATTATTAATGAACTTACCACACTTATATCCTTGCCCGCCCACCCACACACACCCAAAAAAACATGGACCAGGTTGCTAACAGGACACGCAAATCAATTTGAAAAGGGGACCATTGTTCCAATAGCAAATTGAAATCTTTCTAAAAATGTCCTGTCACTTAAATAAATAAAACAGAAGGCATGCACACGTTTGGGAGATGCAGTGTTTGGCTAAGACCAGGGGCTCTGCCAGGGCCAGCCTGAATCCTGTTGCCCGTTTAACTTTTTATTTCTTGCTGTTTTGGGACTCAAAGGAGATGCTTCTGAATTTAAGAATTTTCACCAACTTTCTATTTGAAGGGCTAAGTTATTCATTTAAATTTTGTAAGCCTCACAGCTCTTTCTGGTTAGGTATTAATAACTTTGCCTTACCTACCCGGTTAATCTACAAAGTAGGTGGGGGTCATGTGATGACATTCTGCCAATGGAAGTGCCCTCTGAAGGTTGGTTTCATCTATCCTCAACCCAGCAGGCAGGGTCCCAGTGCTACATACCCACAGTGTGGCCTCTAACGTTTTTTAAAAGGAAGTCCAGGGACGCCTGGGTGGCTCAGTTGGTTAAGCAGCTGCCTTAGCTTCAGGTCATGATCCCAGCGTCCTGGGATCGAGTCCCACATCGGGCTCCTTGCTCAGCCGGGAGTCTGCTTCTCCCTCTGCCTCTGCCTGTCATTTTGTCTGCCTGTGCTTCCCCCCCCCCTTCTGATAAATAAATAAAATCTAAAAAAAACAACAACAACAACAACAAAAAGGAAGTCCACTATTCCTTTATCAAGCCGTTAACTGGCTATCTGTTACTCCGAAATTGTTTTCCCCTTTAGTTCTTAATTTCAAGCCAGCTCCGTGATCAGAGCTCAGATGTGGAAGCAGGAGGCCTTAAGTAAGTTTTTCATCACTAGGTGAAAAAAATCTGTCTGGATAATATAACATTGTTTAAGCCTTTTGCTATTTTAAAAATTTTTTCTCTCTATATAGAGATCCATATTCATTATAGAAAATGTAGGTTTTTCTCCCATCACCATATGAATATACACTCATAATACATATATTTAAATCTTCTGCAAGTCATTTTCCCCCAGTTTATTGTGATAACATCATCAAATAATGCGAGATGACTTTGACACTGTTCAGCTGGTTTTAGATATAGACTCTCTCCAGTTTGTTTAATGAAAGTCCTATGGCTGGGCCTTTAGGTTCTTGCCAATTTTCACTGTTTTATTAATAAGATAATCTTCCTTCTAAATAAATCTGTGTGATCTGTTTTAAATATATGACCTTTTGTGTCCAGCTTCTTTCACTTAGCATAATGTTTCTGAGGCTCTTCTGAGTCGTGGCCCATGTCTGAACTTAATTTTTTTCAGCTGAATGATCTCCATTGTGTGTATTCAAATTTGCTTAACCATTCTTCAGCTGATGGACATTTGGGCTGTTTCTACCACCTTTTGGCTATTGTAAATAATACTACCGTTAACATGTCTTTGTTTCTTTTCACGTCTTTTGGGTATAAATTTAGGAGTGGAATTGCTGGGTTCTTTGGTAATTCTACATGTAACTTTTTGAAGGCTTATGGCATTTGAAAGATAGACTTAATTTTATAACAGTTCCAGATTTACAAAAAAATTGGAGAAGTTATTACAGAAAATAGTCTACGGCCATACCACCCTGAACGCGCCCGATCTCGTCTGATCTCGGAAGCTAAGCAGGGTCGGGCCTGGTTAGTACTTGGATGGGAGAAAATTTCTATATACCTCACACACAGTGTCCCTATTATTAATATCTAATATTAATGTTACATTTGTTACAATTAATAAGCCAGTATTTATATGTTATTAACTAAAGGCCATACTTCCAGATTTCCTAACATCCCCTTTATGTTACAGGAATCCCCCCAGGATAGCTATTTACATTTGGTCATCTTGGCTTTTCTTGGCTGTAACAGCTTCTTCGACGCTTCTTGTTTTTGATGATTGTTTTGAGGAGTGCCAGTCAGGTGTTTGTAGCACATCCTTCTGTTGGAATTTCTTCTCATGATTAGCCTGGGGTCCTGTGTTTTGACTAGGAAGACCATAGAGGTAGAACATCATTTCATCACCTTGTATCAAAGGTACATTCTGTCTGAGGGACTTCTCACTGTTGATGCTGACCTTGATCACCTGTCCGAGGTGTGTTTGTCAGGTTCCTCCACTCCACTCTCTCCACTTCCCACATGGTGCTCTTTGGAAGGAAGTCACAACATGCAGTTCACATTTAAGGGGTCAGGACTCTGCTCTACTTCCTTGAGGGCAGAGTACCTACCTACATAAATTATTTGGAATTTTTCTCCACAGGAGATTTGTCTCTTTTCCTCCACTTAATAGTTTATTCATTCATTTATTTATGTCGATATGGACTCGTGAATATTTATTTTATGTTTCAAGTTATTGTCCAGTGATACATTATTCATTTCTCATTGCTCAAATTTTTCCAGCTTTGGGCATTGGGAGCTATCTCAGTTGACTCTTGTTCTTTTGACATACACCATCACCATGTGGGTTATCATCATCCAGGACTTTTTGGTTTGGTTTGAGCATTTCCTTAGTTCCTGGTACTGCAAAAGGCACATGGGTCCATCTTGTATCTTTCCTGTTTCAGTCCTAGAATCAGCCATTTCTCCAAGGAGCTCTGGTTTCTTTATCGGAGAATGGAATTGGGCACTACACTCTGGATCCTAGGTTTTATGACATTTTTGATGTTCAAAAACCCATGGCATTAAACTTGATTAAGTGAAATTACCAATATTTTACTCACTATTTTCTTGCATTGCAAGAAGGGTAACCTTAAAATACTTTCTCCTTTCTAAGAATAGATTGCTAGATGATGTAAATAGACCAAATAACATATATCCTCTTAATTATTTCTTGGTTATATTTTTTAACATTTAAATTTTTACATTTATAAGCTATACTTTTGGTACATGGTATCAAGTAGCTTTTTTACATTTTTCCAAACTAAATTACTAGTTCTATCCAATAGGATTCATTTTATACTTTTTAAGTAACTTTTCTTGGTCTTTGAATCTTGTGATAACGGATTAATTGGATTATGGGTTAAGCTGTGTGAGCTCAGTCTAGTCCATATTGTCCCCTAGTACGGCTGAGAGATATGTCACTGGTAAAATCAGACTTGTTTTGCCCTCTTGTTTTCTTATATCTTAATGAACAGTTTCTAGAGGCAGTGGATGCATGTCTTCTTGTTTGGGAAGTCTAGCTTCTTGCTTTGGCCATGGAGCTTGCTTTTAGTATACCTCTGTGGAAGTCCCTTATTGAAAAGCCTATCTGTTCCAATAGCAGGAGAGAACTTCAAACTCTCTGTTGCCCAAGTGTTACTGGAGTGTGACTATGAGAAACAGAGTACATGAAACATTTTCTGAAAAATCTATGGCCTGTCCAGTACTCTTTACATGTTGCCACCAGGGCAAAACAGAACAGAAGTGAATTGGGTCTACCAGTTTGGATCCTTTGTAGACTTGTTCTCGTGTTGGGTTTTGTCCCAACCTTACACTATGGGCTGCTATGAGAACTAGCTGCCCTGAAACCACACTTGGATTTATCCTTTGGGGCCTTCATGGTAGAAGACGTGGTTCTCTCCATCACCCTGTGTCTCTTTTATGCTGGCCTTAGGAAGAATTCTCACCAGATTTGTCGGCCAGCAGAAACTTCCCCAGGGTGGTTGGTGGTTAGTTTTTATCTCGTGGGCACTGTTTCCTCTACCATATGGTATTCTGTCTTTGGTTTGGGTGATAGGAAGCTCAGAGGCAAATCCATAGGCCACTTACAGCAAAATCTTTGCCTCTTACTGAATTATACCATCCTGCTTCCAGTTTTTGCTTTGTCCTGATCTCCTTTTCCATTCAATTTTCCAGTTTTGTGTTTAGGGTTTCTCTACCTCTGCACTGTTGATGTTCTGGGCCACATAATCCTTTCTTGTGGGGATCTGCCCTATGCTTTGTAGGATATTACCAGCATCCCTGCTTGTGCCACTGGTAGCAGCACCTCTTAAGCCCAGTTGTAACAGACAAATATCTCTCCAGACATTTCCAGATGTCGCCTGGAAAGCAAAATCACTCCTTGGATGAGAGTCATCACAAAAATATTTTTGGCTATATGGCAATGTATAACATTTTAAATTAACAATAAATAGCAAACGAAGAAGGCTTAGTGGGTAAAGAAATGGGGAGTGGGACATTTGCATATAGACCTAATATAAAGAGCCTAGAGCCTTTCTGAGTTGCCCATCACTGCAACTGGTCTGAACCCCTGTAAGTATATTCACCTGGTGATTCTAAAGCAGCATTTAGTCCATGGAAGTTGTCATGTTTTTAAAGAGAGAAGTTTCTGAAGCAGAGAAATGGAGGGTGTGTAATGGCCCAGCCTTCTTTGGGTCCGCCCATTCCACCACGACAAACAAGACAAGGGAGATGTATCAGCTGCCTTCATTCGCAGGGCACTGGTCAAGCCCCATGTCCGCACGCAGGCAGGCTTTCCACTGCTTCCACTGTCCGGTACGGTACCATTCATAATTCAGAACATGTGGAGATGGAAAATGAAGACAAAGAACATGAGTAGATCATAGAGATCATAAATGGGGACCTAAGAATTGGGTTATTTGGCACCTTGGGGGGCCTTATTGTTTCTAAAGACGATCTTAAGGCTGCGTTATGTGCTAGTACAATTGTGTACGCCTTGAGCAACTTGCCCCTGGCCCACAGTGGGCAATGGACATTTTGTACTTTTAAAATATTCTGTGAAAGGCGATTAAAGTTGTCTATCTTCCAAGGAAATCTTTACTAAGCTTTCAAAGCCAGAGCTAAAGAATAATAGGCAGTGCCCAGGCAAGCATTTTCATGTGTCTGTTCTGATTTTTCTAATGGCAGTAGGGATTTAATCATGCAAGAGTGTGTTGTGTGTGTTTGTGTGCTTTAACAACACCTCAGCCTAAAACATCTTTCTTTAGAGTAAATAACTGAGTTTTACACTGTTTTCTGCCTATTGAGATAGTGACATAGAGCACATTTTGGCCTTTGCTTGAAGAAATGTGATTTTCATTTTGCTTTCAGGGCACATTCCTTTGCAATGGAAGCATGATGTAGTTTTTCTTTTGCTATTGTAGAATAGCTGAAATAAAGGTGTGGAGAAATATTTAGAAGCATTTTTAAAAAGCAGGGTTATAAAACTCAGTTCTACATTCTTCATGACTTGGGTTTCCACAGCTTGCTGACATCTGCCTGTGGACTTATATCAAGGGTAAGCAAAGAGTCGTTCAGAAAACAATGAGTTACTTTAGTTTAAAATCAGGTGTGTCTTGTTTTTTGTTTTGTCAGAAAGCAAGTGTGACTCTCCTGCTGCTGACCCAGAGTTCCTCGGTGGTGGCCCTTGTTGGAGCTGTCTCAGGATGTGATTATTAGGAGGGTTTGGGCTGGGAAGGGACCGCCCGCTGGCCATAGTACTCTTTCCAAAACTGTGTTTTGGTTAAATGCACAATCTTGTTTAGTTTTCAGCCCGTCTTACTTGACGGCACACATTGTTTTGTCCATTATTCCACTAGGGCTTTCCACGTACTATCTCTTGTCTTCACTGTTATTCTTCACCATTAAAGTTGGTTAACATATCCTTCAATTTGCACATGTTGAAACTGAAGTTCAGAGAGGTTAACAAATAAGTAATACAAACTAATAATCCAGTTAAAAAAGGGCAAAAGACCTCAATAGCCATTTTTCCAAAGAAGACCTATGAATGGCAATGCACATGAAATGATGTTCAACATCAGTCATCATCAGAGAAAGTCAAATTAAAACCACAATGAGATATCCCTTGACATATCTGTCAGAGTGGCAAAAATTAAAAAAAAAATACAGAAAATAACAAGTGTTGGTGAAGATGGGGAGAAAGAGGAACCTTTGTGCATCGTTGGTGGGAATGCAAATTGGTGCAGCTTCTCTGGAAACATGGACAGTTCTCAAAAAAAAAAAAAAAGAATTATCATCATATGATCCATCAATTCCATTACTGAGTATTTACCCATAGATTCTGAAAACACTGTTTCAAAAAGTTAATGCGCCCTTATCTTTATGGCAACATTACTTAGTATAGCTGAGTTATGGAAACAGCTAAAGCATTAACCAATACATGAATGGATAAAGAAGATATGATGTATATACACAATGGAATATTATTCAGTAATAAAAAAGATGAAATCTTGCCATTCAGGACAACATGGATGGACCTAGAGGGGATAATGCTAAGTTAAATATGGCAGTCAGAGAAAGACAAATAACCAAATGATTTCATTCATATGTGGAACTAAAGAAATAAAACAAATGAACAAAAGAGAAAATGCGGACTCTTAAGTACAGAAGACAAACTAGCTGCTACCAGAGGGGAGGCGGGAGGGGGGGTGGATGAAGTAGGTGAAGGGGATTAGGAGTACATCCATTGTGATGAGCACTCAGTAATGTATGGAATTCTTAGATCACTATATTATACACCTGAATCTAATATAACACTTTATGTTAATTATACTTGAATTTTTTAAAAAGGATGAAAACACACACACACACACACACACACACACACACATATATATATATATATATCTCATATAAACAGTGTTAAATATTTAAATTAAATTCAGCTCTGACTTTAGCCTGTGTGCCTTGGGTTTCTTTTGGGAGTGAATCAAGAAAGAAGAGGAACATGAATTGGGAGTCAGGAGACAGATTGTAGACTGGCCCTGCTGCTAACTCCAAGTGTGTCTTCAGTTGTTAAATCAATAAATATGGAGCTAAAATGAGCTTTGAAGCACATAAATCAGGAATCTTAGTCTAAATGCAGAGTTGATCCAACAGGTCCTGGGTGGGAAACTGAGCTCTGCATTTTTATATGTAGAAACATATATACAATACAGTACTTTAGACTTCATACGTCATGTTATGTCAATAATGATGGTTTTTTACTTTTCCACTATTTATACCTCTTTTTCCTCCACAGAAGCTAGAACTCAAGTAATTCGAAATTATTGTGGTGGTCTTAGATACCCTGGTAGGATTGCTGAGGTAGAATAAAAAATAATGATAACAAACATTTAGTGTGTTTACTGCAAACCAAGCACTGCGCTAAATGCTTTATTCTGCCCAATAATCTGTTATTATTGCTAATTTATAGAAAAGCAAATATTTAGAGAAGTAAAATATCTCACTTAAATTCAGAGTAATTTGTAAAGCAGGATTTGAACCAAGGTTCTGTAACTTTGGAACCTTAGCCTTTAGTTACAGTGCCCATAACTCTGCTCAGTAATGATAACAACTGATGTCAGATTTTTTAACATCAAAGGGGGTACCATCATTGAACCAACATTTTAAAGAGATCAGAATGACCAAGAAATCAAACCAGTGGGCTTGGGCTATAGCTGGTTTCTATCTGGGCAAAGTAAAGGAGGTCTCCACTGACTGTACTAATACAACAAATACAGAAAAGAGAAAGAAAAATCAGTTCAGGTGTTCCTCCTAGACTTCTTCTGGGCACTCATAGCTCTGACTACACAGATGTCCCATTGGTCTCAAGCAGAGGCTGGGAGGACCAAGTGGGGTTGAAGGGCCAAAGACCTCAATAATTTGGACAGAATTCATAACTCAGTAGGGCCACCTATGTGCTTTCACCCCTGGGTGACACTCAGGATAATAACGTTTATCTCACAGAATTATTTTAGGGTTTATATGAGAGAACATTACATTACTTAGCACTGTGCCTGGCACACAGAAAAGTGCTTAGTCAAATCTGTTCTTGTAAAAACAATTGATTTATATTTTCATTTGGTAAATATGGGCAAACAATGAAGACTCCTACCTGAAGACACTTTGTTCTATCAGATGAGATCCCATAACAGGGGTAAGATGTGACATGTTGAGGGAAAATGCGTAAAGTAGAATGCATCCTATAGAAAATAGAAGAGGCATTTAAATACACTCCAATTAGCTATCTCAAGGACAGTTGAGGGGGATATTGTGCCAAAAAAGTAGGCTTCTATGAAGAAGGAAATTGAAAATTTGCTTGCTGACAGCCCCACCAATACTGGCAATAAATACCAATTAAGCACTGCTAGGAATTGGGTTGGGGATTTAGAATCTAATTCGAGGAATTTTCACAGAACATAGAGTGAAAATGTAAATAAGTAGGCATTATAAAAAATAAATGACTAAGAGGCTAGATCTAACATACAGCATATCCAACATACATTTATTCTTCTCACTCACTCTTAACTTGAAGAAAGTGGAGAAGTAGCATCATTTAAAGATATATAAAAGGGGGGCGCCTGGGTGGCTCAGTGAGTTAAAGCCTCTGCCTTCGGCTCAGGTCATGATCCCAGGGTACTGGGATCAAGCCCCACATGTGGGGGGGGGGGTCTCTGCTCAGCAGGGAGCCTGCTTCGTCCTCTCTCTGACTGCCTCTCTGCCTACTTGTAATCTCTGTCAAATAAACAAAATCTTTCAAAAGAGAAAAAAGATATATAGAAGGAAAAAATTTTAAGATATCTAGAAGAAAAATTACCTATGCTAAAGAAAGAGTTGAGGTTTCTGGTATAAAAGTCCCTCCTGAGGGGTGCCTGGGTGGCTCAGTCATTAAACGTCTTCCTTCAGGTTAGGTAGTGATCCCAGGGTCCTGGGATTGAGCCTCACATTGGGCTCCCTGCTCAGCAAGGGAGTCTTCTTCTCTCTCACCCTCTGCCCTTCCCCCGATCTTGCCCTCTCTCTCTTTCTATTCTCTCTCAAACAAATGAATAAAACCTTAAGAACAAAAGTTCTATTGAGCCCATATAGAATATTGAAAAAGATACACACATATACATATCCTAACAATATGTTATAATTTCATAGGAAAAGAAAACAATTCAGAAACATTTAAATTTTTAAAAAAGATGGAAGAGACCAATAGTGTTATCAAATAGCTCATTTGCTTCACTAATTGCCTGGTGACAAAGGAACAACAATTAGCAGGACTGTGAGGTAAGAGTAGACATGTAGACATGTAGACAAAGCAGTATTTACACAGCCATACAGAAGAATATACTTTGTGACATGTCAGTATCATGGAATGTTCTATCAATCCAGTATTTCTGGAAAAACGTTTAAGGAAGTACACTATTTATTAAAATCCATCACAATGCAGAACCAACAAAAGGAAAGTCAGTGCATACACGGAACAGTATTAAACGCCAAAGCTACTAATCTCCTAGATAAGCCAAAATGTGTTTTAAAACATATATTTGGAGTAATTTTAATATAACTCTGATAAAAGACAGCCTAAAATAAGAGACATAAATGAACAGTATCATAATATTCTGGAACTAAAGTTCCAACTGGCTTAAAAAGAATTGTATAGTGGTGAAGTAAATATTTCATTTTTAATTTTAAGAGCTTTATGTTACTCTTTTTCGCTTTTCTTTACAGACTTCTGTTCTGGTTTCATGGATGAACTCTCATATGACATTACTTTTTTCCCCTTGCTGTTAGTTTTCTTTTTTCCTTGATGTCTTTTTCTTTCAAATTCTTTTAACATGTCTGTTTATTTTAATCTCTTTATTTCCTCCTACAAGCTTGTCAGCAAATATATGGTCATCCTTGGTGGTCTGGTCATATTTAAGAATGAGGTTTAGTCTATCAATTTGGTGGGCCTTACTTCCTTGAAAGAGCCCTCCAATCCTCATATCTATAGGTGTTTTTCCTTGGGCTGGTCATTTTCTCCTGGAAAAGAAAGCTCTAGACTCCTGCCTGTGGGTTTGAGCTTGACAGCTAGAGTTCTGGGAGCTCTATCAGGCAGGGGTCAGCATAACTCAGTTCAGTGATATACCTCTCCCCTCTTCTGTACTTGGTGCCTTGTAATCTGGAGCTTCTTTTAAAAACTTCCTTCTGAAGGTAAACTTTCTACATATTGCTGTGGGGTGGGGGAAGAGGACGTGGAAGCCAACCTTCCCTATTGATACTGTCTCCTATTTTTGGCCCCCTCTTTTTTACTCTGTAATTCTGGAACCTTCTGGGATTCTGTGATGTGAATTGGCTTGTTTCCTGCTGACTGCTGTCTCTTTGGGCTAGTTCTTTGACATCTGTTGTTGTTTTAAATCATGTTCCCCTTTACCATCCATTGTTCAAAAATGGGTGAGTATATTATCTCTCATTCATTGTCATTATCTCTTGTATTTCCTTGTTCTTGTAAGTTCATTGCTTCTAAAGTCTTCTGCGATCTCATCTGCTTGAAAGGAGAGAGCAGAGGTAAGCACATGCATTCATTCCTTTTTTATGCTTTTCAGTGAACTTTGGGGAAACTGCCACAAAAGGTCTCTTTTCCCAAAAAGAAAGTCCCATTTGGATTTTGGCAGAAGTTACATTAAATCTGTACATTTCTTTGGAAAAAAAAAAAAAGAATTTCTTTTTAATATTGAGTTTTCCTACCTGGGAAGGAAGATGACTTGACATTCTGATCAAATGTCCTTGGCAGCATCTCAGTTTTCTCTGCCCGGGTTGAGCAGCTGACTGAGGGACAGTGGGGCATGGGAGGGCTTTGGAGAAAAATAAAGGTAGCTGGCCTGACTCTGCTAGGGGTAGTGTGGCATTGTAGAGCTGACTCCATTACCTGAACTCGTTTTCCTCAGGTCCAGATGGGACATTAATAGCTACCTCCTGGAATTGTAGTGAGAATTAGAGTCTGTTTAAAGCACAGAAAACTGAGATAAAAAAAATAATGGTCCTAGGGGTGCCTGGGTGGCCCAATCTTTAAAGCATCTGACTTTGGCTTGGGTCTTGATCCCAGCTTCCTGGGATTGAGCCCCGCATCAGGCTCTCCGCTGGCAGGAAGCCTGCTTCTCCCTCTCCTACTCCCCCTGCTTGTGTTCCTTCTCTTGCTGTGTCTCTCTCTGTCAAATAAATAAATAAAATCTTTTTTAAAAAATGGTCCTTATTTACGGTTTCATTAGCATAGGATATTTCCAGGTACACCCCTATATATTTTGCTTTTTGCTGTTAAGATAAATGAGATGTTTACTTTCAATATTTTCATGGTCTTTTAATAGTTTTTAAGAAAAGCAGTTTCTCTTTGGAGAAGTATCGTTAATCCCGATATGTAAGTTGAATTACATTTCAATTCTGATAGTATTTTTAGAAGCAGTTCTTGCGTTTGCCATCAGTGAGGAAATTTTAAGAACTCTCTGTATTGGAGGACAGGAAGCAGGAGTATTTAACCCAAGCCGTGAGCCTACTTGAGGCTCAATCAGAGGCCAGGCCAGTCCTAGTGCGGTCTCTGTTCTTACAGCTTCTGTTATTGGTAGGTTCTAGGTACATTTTTGGAGTAATGTTTCTTACATAGTGAAATAACAGTAATTCTCTGTAGAAATATTAGGGGTTGTCTTTTCATTTTCTTTTAAAAAGCATTAACATGTGATACATGCAAAGAAGATATGTGACCTCAGAGCCAGAACATTACCGACCATGCTGAATCCACTGGGTACTTCTCCCCAGTCCTCAAGTTTATATTTTACATGACCTGCAGAGGGTACAGAGTGTACCCCCAGCTTGTACCTTGCAGTACTTAGTGAGTCTGCATTTTCCTTTCAAAGCATCCTGTAAATCCAGGTACTTCTTCCCTCCCCCCCCCTTTTTTAAAAAAGATTTTATTTATTTAATTGACAGACAGAGATCACAAGTAGTCAGAGAGGCAGGCAGAGGGAAAGAGAGAAGTAGGCCCTCTGCTGAGCAGGGATCCCAATGCAGGGCTTGGTTCCAGGACCCTGGAATCATGACCTGAGCCAAAGGCAGCCACTTAACCAACTGAGCCCCCCAGGCACCTCTGGATCCATGCACTTCTAGAAGAACAGCCTGTGGGTGACCGGTTACCTTGCAACATAACCTTCAAGATAACAAACCTGTCCTTTGCTCTACCAGATGAGATCACAGATAGGAAAGTCCTTAGAAATTATAAAACTGCATATGAGTGTAAATGTCTCTATGGAAATGCTAGATACTGCTATCAAATTTAACAACTCTTTCAGATATCCTCGAGGAAGTGAAATTGTTTTAAACAAACAATAAACAGAGCCCACACCAAGAGGGTTAGGATCCATGGCAACAAAGTGGGAAGAACAAAGGAGACTTTGGGGACAATAATGGTTTAGAGCTTGTCAGACACATTTTCTGGATGAATAAAGCATGAAAAGAAGAGCACACATAGAAAAGCAGAGAATGAAATTAGTGAAAATGGAAAAGCAATGCATATGACAAGAAATTTGAGCTTGGAGATGCCTGGGTGGCTCAGTCGGTTAGGTGTCTGCCTTAGGCTCAGGTCATGATCCCAGGATCCTGGGATTGAGTCCCTCACTGGGCTCTTTGCTCAGTGGAGAGCCTGCTTCTCCCTCTCCTGCCACTCCCCCCACTCGTGCCCTCTCTGTCTCTCTCTGACAAATAAATAAACTCTTTAAAAAAGTTAAAAAAAAAAGAAATGAGCTTGTTAAAAATGACTATGCAGTGTTTATAGAAATTAAAGTTTACTTTGGTAAAAGAATTATAAATATATATTTTTAAATACTTTGTATAGTAAACATGTGAAGATCAATTTAAACATGCTATTTGATAGACTTAACCACATATACATTCCTGTATTCAGCAAGCATTAAATTGTAGTTTTGGTCTTTCACTACTATAACACCTCTAAATAAAAACTGGCAAGGGGGCCTGAGTGGCTCAGTGGGTTAAAGCCTCTGCCTTCAGCTCAGGTCCTGATCCCAGGGTCCTGGGATCCAGCCCCACATCGGGCTCTCCGCTCAGCGGGGAGCCTGTCTACCCTCCCGCCCCCCACCTGCCTCTCTGCCTACTTGTGATCTCTGTCTGTCAAATAAATAAATAAAATCTTAAAAAAAAAAATAGACTCAAAATGGATGAAGGACCTCAATGTGAGAAAGGAATCCATCAAAAATCCTTGGGGAGAACACAGGCAGCGACCTCTTTGACCTCAGCCGCAGCAACTTCTTCATAGGAATATCACCAAAGGCAAGGGAAGCAAGGGCAAAAATGAACTATTGGGATTTCATCAAGATGAAAAGCTTTTGTGCAGCAAAGGAAACAGTTAACAAAACCAAAGGACAACTGACAGAATAGGAGAAGATATTTGCAAACAACATTAGATAAAGGGCTAGTATCCAAAATCTTTTTTTTTTTTTTTTTAAAGATTGATTTATTTATTTGACAGAGAGAGAGATCACAAGTTAGGCAGAGAGGCAGGCAGAGAGAGAGGAGGAAGCAGGCTCCCTGCTGAGCAGAGAGCCCGATGTGGGACTCGATCCCAGGACTCTGAGATCATGACCTGAGCCGAAGGCAGCGGCTTAACCCACTGAGCCACCCAGGCGCCCCTAGTATCCAAAATCTATAAAGAGCTTAGCAAACTCAACACCCAAAGAACAAAGAATCCCATCAAGAAATGGGCAGAGGACATGAACAGACATTTCTGCAAAGAAGACATCCAGATGGCCAACAGACACATGAAAAAGTGATCCACATCACTCAGCATCAGGAAAATACAAATCAAAACCACAATGAGATACCACCTCACACCTGTCAGAATGGCTAAAATTAACAAGTCAGGAAATGACAGATGCTGGTGAGGAGGCGGAGAAAGGGGAACCCTCCTACACTGTTGGTGGGAATGCAGGCTGGTGCAACCGCTCTGGAAAACAGCATGGAGGTTCCTCAAAAAGTTGAAAATAGAGCTACCCGAGGACCCAGCAATTGCAGTACTGGGTATTTACCCTAATGTAGTGATCCAAAGGGGCACGTGCACCCGAATGTTTATAGCAGCAGTGTCCACAATAGCCAAACTATGGAAAGAACCTAGATGTCCATCAACAGATGAATGGATAAAGAAGAAGTGGTATATATACACAATGGAATACTATGCAGCCATCAAAAGAAATGAAATCTTGCCATTTGCGATGATGTGGATGGAACTAGAAGGTATTATGCTTAGCGAAATGAGTCAGTCGGAGAAAGACAACTATCATATGATCTTCCTGATATGAGGAAGTGGTGATGCAACATGGGGTGTTTGGGGGGTAGGAAAAGAATAAATGAAACAAGATGGGATCGGGAGGGAGACAAACTCTTAATCTTACAAAACGAACTGAAGGTTGCCCAGGGGGAGATGGGGAGGGAGAGGGTGGTGGGGTTATCGACATTGGAGAGGTATGTGTTATGGTGAGTGCTGTGAAGTCTGTAAACCTGGTGATTCACAGACCTGTACCCCTGGAGCTAATAATATATGTTTATAAAAAAATTAAAAAATTATTTAAAAAACCTGGCAGGCATTTATCATGGGATACAAGGATGCCTATTTTATGGAGTGCATTTGGTAGAAACTCTTGCTCTTACTGGCTTGCTGTGCTCAGATGGGCCCTGCCATCCTTGTATGCCCAGCACAGTCTCACAGGTATAATAGTGAATTTATGAATGAACAGGAAAGTCATATGTTCAGTGTCTTTGATTCATGGATGAAGCCACTTGAAGTGGCAAGGAACGCCATGTCACTTGTCCCTTTCTTGTTGAAGTGTTTAAAACAGTAAATCCAGAAGGAATCCTATGACAGCTAGACAGGAAGAAAATTAGCAGCTGCAGTTAAGTACTAAGGACATTTAATTAGGGAACGTAAAATACACCAATTCTGAACTCTCATGAAAAAGATAGCTGATTTTTAAAAATTACCTTTTAGCACAATTATAAAAGGAACACATGATAACAAAAGTCTAATATATGAAAAACTACCATATGAAGAAAAATTATTCATTATAACACTCTTTTTTTTTTTTATTTTTTATAAACATATATTTTTATCCCCAGGGGTACAGGTCTGTGAATCACCAGGTTTACACACTTCACAGCACTCACCAAAACACATACCCTCCCCAATGTCCATAATACCACCCCATTATAACACTCTTATAACATTTTGGTGTACTTTCTTTTAGTCTGAGGCCAGAATCTATATCTTCGTCATCTTCATGCTTCCAGAGTCTCTTAGGAAACTGGGTCAGAGCAGGCCCTGCATAGATATTCACTGAATCAAGTGAATTAATTATGGGATGTCTTTAAGCCATTCTTTCTTCTCTCACCTTTCTTCTCGGTCATTGTTAATCAATGATTATTGCTTTCATCTTTGTACCTATGGAAAGGTGAAACTAATGAATAAAATATATAATAAGTATGAATTTGCCACACATAGGAGATAAAATGAATAGATATTTCAACAGTGATACAACTGTAATGTCAAGGAGATGTATAAAACCATCTTTTTCTGTGTTTCTTTCAATTATTTTCAAGAAAAAGAAACTGACATAGCAGACCACCATCAGTGAGGAAATATATCTAATGAGTACTAATAACCATATGATTCCTTCTTTAAACCTTTTATGGCAGTCTTTCAGATGGCCATCGTATTTCATCTTCTAGGTGGTATAGGAAGGACTGTACTTTACTGCACGTCGAAGTTAGGCATGATCATGTCACTTCGAGTGGCCAATGGAATAAGGGTGCAATTAAAAATGTCTTTTCTCTAGGTTAAGATTTATGAGGCTATTTATTTAGCACATTATCTTTCTACACAGAAGTGATCCAGACAGCATGTGTTAAGCTGAAACTACCATCAGTGTCTATTCCTGATAAACAGACCTCTACTACTGACCAAGGTTTGGGAGGTAGTGCGATTCAGAAAAGAAATTTTCGTTGGATTAAGCCGATGAGATCTAGGCTGATTATTTGCTATCACAGTTTAATTTAGCCTGTCCTGACTGACGCATTCCCATTCATGAAACTGGGCATTTTTCTAGTCATTGTGGAAACCAATACTAATAAAATACGCATCTTTATTTCAGAGGAGTTTCCCTCTAAATGAGAGGGTCAGGTGCACAAAAAGTACCACTCAGCCTATAAGTTTAATAAACACAATAAAGTATAACAAGTCAAACACTTATAGGATAGATTAAAAGTTGTGGGAGGTATTGCTTCAGGTACAATGGTTTGAATTAAAAAGCTATAAACTCCAACGATTTCATGGTTAAAAATGAATTCTTTCCAGTAGCTTTTCTCGAACACTCAGAAAATACTTTATCAGCAGATTCATTCTTCTGGCTGTATTATTTAAGACTAGAGTATTTAAAATGTTTCCATATTTGCTATACAAATCTTCTCTGAGTACACTATTAAATTATAATTTATAATAATACATTTAATTATTATTAAATATATTATTCTAAAGAAATTACAATAATTAGGTCAATAATAATAATTCATGTGAGACCATTGCTTCCCTCTTAGGTAATAACCTGCTGTGTGATATTGTGCAGTGAATCTTTCTGTCACAGGGTTTATTTTTCTAGGGATTAAATTGATATGTTCTTTTCAAAATCAAATTGATTCACATCTGCAGAAATATAGAGTTCAGATTTTGGTCTTAGTCTGCACTGAGTCTTTGCTCCCCCACTGATACGAAGTCCGAGACTAGTACCTTTCATGTACCAGAGCTTTAGTTTTCTTAGCTATACAGTGGAAGTAATGAACTCTCATCTTTGAAGCTTCTTGTGAGCACTAAGTTAGGAAGCGCTTTGTGCCAGGGCTGTATTCATAGTGTTCTCTTAAGAAATGTTTATTAGGCAATATTAATTATATTGTTAGCCACTACATTTACCCCTTCTTTAGCTACATTGTTTCCAAAATGTTTTAAAGTTAAAAGGCAATACATGTTGACCAAACATGGGTGATTATTATTTTTTTTAAAGATTTTATTTACTTATTTGAGAGAGAGAGATAGAGAGAGAATGAAAGAGAGCAGGCATGAGAGGGGAAGGTCAGAGGGAGAAGCAGACCCCCTGCCGAGCATGGAGCTCAATACAGGACTTGATCCTGGAACTCCAGGATCATGACCCTAGCTGAAGGCAGTTGCTCAACCAACTGAGCCACCCAGGTACCCAATATGGGTGATTATTATGAAAAATAAACAGTTAAGGTATGAGGAAAATATAGCAGTTTTCTAATTTTGAGATTCTTTTATTCATGATTTGGTGAGTGGTTCCTTAACTTTTCATCTTACATGGTTATTGAATAACTTTTAGAAAATATAGGTAAGTCAAAAGAATCAAGTAACAAATAAAGAGAAGCAAAAAGAACCAAGTTATAAGAACTTACCCATTATCTCAAAATCTAGAAGTAACTACTATTAATACTTTGGTAGGTGTCCTGCAAGTAGTTTTTTATCTGTATATGTGTGCATGTAAACAAACTCTGTATGATATATACTTTTTAATGAAAAAGGGATTATATTCTGCTTTTTAAAAATACGATCCTTCTTGGGGCACCTGGCTGGCTCGATTGGAAGAACATGAGACCCGATCTCAGGTTCATGAGCTCAAGCCCCACTTTGGGTGTAGAGATTATCAAAAATGAATAAGTAAACTTAAACATTTTTAAAAAATCAAAATGTGGTATTTCATAAACACCTTGCATATGAACATCATTCCCCATAATCTTTTTCTTTTTCTATGGCTACAAGTGCTGTGTACATTCCTCTGCCCCTCCAAACCTTCCTGCCCATTCATCCTGCCTGTACCCAGGGCTTGGCTGGAGTGGGCTACAGGGCACAAAAGAGACTCCCCTGCCCTCTGGGTTCATTCAGTGAGGAGCACCAGAAGAGACCAGAGAGGTGAAGCAGAGCTAGGCAAGGGTATTTATTCTATTCCTGCTACCCTGTGGGACTACTGGGGGGTTTGGGACTCTGGTCAGGCAGTCCCTTCCTGGGATAATAATGCACCCCCCCTGTTACAGTCTGAGAATCCCGTACCACCCTTGTAGTTTACTTACCTTTGTAAAATTCATAAAATTACCTTACCTTTTTAAAAATTATTCAAACCATTCAGTTTGAGTGTCCTGTCTCTTTCCTCCTAGGACCCTGATTCATATAGTAAATGAGATGCACACTATAGTGTGCATCAGAATCACCTGGAATGTTTCCTTTTTTTTTTTTCTTCAAATTTTGATTTAAATTCTAGTTAGTTAATATTTAATGTAATATATTGCTTTCAGGAGTAGAATTCGGTGATTCATCACTTACATATAACACCCAGTGCTCATCATAACAAGTGCCCTCCTTAATGCCCTTCACCCATCTAGCCCATCCCCCAGCCACCTCCCTCCATAAACCCTCAGTTTGTTCTTTGTTGTTGAGAGTCCCTTATGGTTAGCTACCTGGAACATTTCTTAAAACAGATTGCTGGGCATGACCTTGGGGAATTTGTGATTCAGTAAGTCTGGGAAAGGTGAGAGTCTGTGTTCTTAACAAGTTCCCAGATGATGTTGGAACTGCTTGTTTAAGGACCATACATTGAGAATCAGTGCTTTAAACGTTCATTACATTGTATGAGTGTGATAGTTTATTTAACCTTCCATCTCTCCCTACACAAGTAACTTGGACATTGATGTCTTTCTAGCTAAATCATTACACACAGATTTGTTAGTTTCATTCAAAAAATTTCCTAAAAGTAGAACTTGGGTATATGTATATGCAAAGTTTTAAGGTTTTTGATCTTTATTGCCAGAATTAAATTAGAAATTCCATTAGAAAGTTTTTATAAATTTATAATTCCAACAAATATGAAAAACAGCACTTCTGTTATCTCTACAAATGTAGTGTCGCATTTTATCGTTTATTAAAATCTTTGCCAATTTATAAATGAGAAAATGCAACTGTTGTTTTCCTTTGAGCTATTTTGATAACTGGTAAGATGAAGCAGCTTCATAGATGCTTTTGTCTGTCTGCACTTCCTGAGTTTTGGAGACCTTTGCCCATTGTCTACGTGTCTACTTGTTTGTTTTATAATCTGAGATACTTTTTATTTGTAAGCAACACCAACTTTTGTCTTTTATGCATTTTCAGTATTTCCCCCAGTTTGTTGTTGGTTCTTGGATTTTATGATGATTTTTCAGACAAAGCATTTCTTGTTCTTTCTGTAGTCGGAGCCTTCAGTCCCTCACTTTATGGTCTCAGGTTTTAGCCCATATGGTTAGAAAAAGAAAAGCCACCTTTACTCCCAACAGGATGTAACTCTCTACCCGTTAGTATTACTTTAATGAATTTCTTTTTCATGTTTCAGTGTTTAAACTTTAATTTTGTAAGATAAAGCTATAGTTTTCCTCCATAAATCTCTTAGAACAACTCTTGAGGGATTCGTCCATTCCCCATTATTCAGAAATACCACTTCTATCAATCACAGAGTCTTACATGTATTATTAGGGTTTATTTTTAGGACTTCTTTTTGTTCCATTGATCTGTCAACCTCTGTACAGGACAACACTGTTAATTACTGAACATTTAAAATGCTTTTAATGCATCTCATTGATTTTCTTTAATTCCCCCCAAATTTCTTTAGCAATTATAATGGCTACTTCCACATAAGATGCCATTTTGTCTGGTTACCTCAGAGAGACCAATAAAATTTTGTCAAATTTTACATCAGCAACCTTTAACTATTTTTTCCATGAATTTCAGTGCTTCGGAATGTTCTGACCCACCTTTCTGTCCCTTTTCCCATTTCATTTGTTTTGTTTTTCCCTTACTCAATTTAATTACCTTATTTAATTTTTAGAACTTATCTCTCCTTCATTTCTATACCTTCTTTCTCCCTCTGAATCACCAGGTTTCTCAAGGGGATGTGGCTGCTGGGTGTGTGTGTCCTTAGGCTGAAGGGACTGGCAGGACCGTGACTGTGTGAGGCCCAGTGCAGACGTCTCTCTTGTGAGGTCCAGGTGGATCTGTGGGTCCTGACTGGGAATAAGTGACAGAATAATTTCAGTGTCACTTTTCTGAAAGGAATCCCTTTGGCATGTTCCAATGGTACTGTACTTTGAGATGACCTTTTTTTTTTAATTGCTGTTGATAGAATTATTTTCTCTTTATTCTGTTTAATGACATTCATATCCCTAAGTTTTGGGCTTGACCTGTGAATGAGAAGGGCTGGTGGAGAGAAGGTAGGTTCAACACCATCAGATGTGTTGAGGTCAAGTTGGGGGCGTGAAGAAAAGAACAGGTAGCACTTGCCTTTCCTTGGGCTTTTGCCTGGTTCATTGTGCTCAGCTGGGCACGCCCTGTTGAAATTCAGCCCATCCACCCCAGGCACTCTCTGTACCCCTTTCCTGCTTTACAGCATTCTATTCCATTGTACCTGTCATCAGTGCATCATACTGATGTACTGATGTACATCAGTACAGATGTACATCATACAGATGATAGTACAACATACAGATGATGTATATCATACTGATGATAGTATATCATACTGATGTACTGTATATTTTCTTATTTATTTTGTATATTGGCCGTGTCGTCAATGATATAGTTTATTGTTTGTGTCCTCTACAAGAATGAAAGTTGCTGAGCTTTCCTTCTCTGTGCCTCCTCTGTGCAAATAAAACAATGTTTGGCTCCTATTAGATGGGCTCAAAAATATTTGACTTCATGACTGAAAGCCTGGATCCCCTTCCTCCTGGATGTTCCCTGCATCCCCCCCCACCCCCCACCCTTAGGCTGAGACTTAATCAGCTTTCAGGACCCAGCTCATGGGTCATCCTACCAGAAAGCCCTCCTTGTGAATCCCCTCCTCAGATATCACATTGTAACCCTGTGAGCCGCACAGCAGAGGGCCTGTCTGCTCACTGCCTGCCTCCCACCGTGTGACGTGTGCCTGGCCCGGCTGTCAGAGCATTCTCGCTCCTGGGTTTCTAGATCCTTGTCACTACAGGGCCTGGCTCATAGCACAGAGCTGGAGACTGTCAAGAGAAGAAATGCAAGAGTTGTGTCAAGCTCTTAAATAAGAACGAACACTAGTGGCGAGATATATTTTGTTTTGCTCTGGCTAAGAAAGGTATTTCAATAAAGCTTTCAGTAATGCAGGCTTGTGAGGTAGTAAACTCCCTGTTCCTGGAAGTATTCAAGCACAGGCTGAATAATAACTGTCAGTGGGTACTGAGAAGGTGATTACCACTTTGATTATGTTGGAGGGTGAACTAGACAACGGCTGGGGTCTCTGTGTCACTAAGATTCAATGATTCTATTATTCTTGGCTAATTAAGCTTATGTGTTAAATTTTTTCCCTTTCATTTTTTTCCTTGCCCTATTTCCCTTTGTTTGTTTCTACACTTAGTTTGTCTGTCATGTTACTTGTATGCATTTGTGTCCTCGAAATTATGAGTGCAGCTATAATCCATCTCCTGTTAATTCCTTGGGAAATGCTGGTGCTTTTCATCATCTTTCTCCTTTGGCAGCCCATTTGTCTTTCTCAAATATGCAAATGTCATGGAAACATCTGTCACTTGCTCTGTGATCTCTCTTTCTTCATAAATGATGGAGGAAGAAAAAAAATGATTGCATGTTATTAATACCATAAACAGTTGGATCTCCACTTCAGCGAACATCAAGATTTATAGATTAGGACATTTACCTGACTATTGAATCACTTGTTGCTACACTTTCTCTCATTTTGCTTTAGCAAACAAACTGAAATTTAAAAAGAAATTAAAAAATAAGTAGGAGATCATTTAAAACTTATTTATAAGCATATTAGTTTCCTAAGGCTGTCATAACAAATTAACAGGGGCTTGGCAGCTTAATATGGCAGGAATTTATTCTGGAGGCCAGAAGTCTGAAATCAAGAGGTTGCAGAGCTGTGCTCCCTCCAGAGGCTCTGGGAGAATTGGTTCCTTCCCTCTTCTAGCTTCTGGTGGCTCCAGGCCTTTGTTGGCTGGTGGCTTCACAGATCTGACCTGTGTCTCCATGGTCGTGTGCCTTCTTCTCTCTGGGTCTTTCCTCCATTTGTTTCTTATAAGGGCACTTGTCACTGGATTTAGGGCCTGCCTGGACAGTCCGGGATGATCGCCTCATCTCAAGATCTTTGACTTACTTACATGTGCAACCATTTCCCAGAGTCACATTCACAGATCCCATGGATTAGAATGTGGACATCTCTTTTGAAGGGGCAGCCATTCACGCCACTCCAAGTAGTAAGCCGGGGGAGGTCATTGGGAGAAAAGAAGACTGAGCAAGGTCTCACATGGAGAGCCCAGGGATACCACTGCCACTGTGTGCTATGTTAGTGCTGTCTACAAACAAAGGTCCCATATCACCATAATAATTACAAATAGTTGTAGCAGCCCTAATTTATAGAGCACTTATTATGTTCTGGGCACTATTCTAACTGACTTTACAAGATCATCTTGGCTTATTTTTTCAACAAGTCTGTGAGGAGGCAACTATTCCTGTTATTTTACAGATGAAGAAAATGGGTGTTAGAGAGTTAAGGAACTTGCTTAAGGTGACACAAGCTGTAGGGGGAAGGGTCACTTATGTGTGTTACCACGTGTGCAACCATGACTGTTATGCTCACTGAACAGAAGCAACCCAGCCTCAGCCCCTGTACCCTGACCAGCAAAGGCAGGAGAGGGGACTGGAAGTGCAGTGGTACAGACGAGTTGGAGCGAGTCTCAGAAGTCTTTTGCTGTGCCTGTCTGTGCCAAGGGCTCCCAGTGAAAACAGCCAGCCTGGTTTCCAGAACAGTTTCCCTCTACTGCCAAGCTACTGGAGAAGGGAATGCAAACTCCACCACATTTCTTCTTGGGGAGGATCGTACACCATGCAGGGAAAGGAGAACCTGGTTAGGGCTGATCAGCTTGCACGTGGGTGTGCCTGCCCACTACACCATGCATACACGCACACACACACACACATCCTCCGTTCCTGTCTGTATGCCAGCCACCTCCCTTGTTCTGCCTAGAAGAAGGTGCTGTGAAGAGTAGGGTCGAAGGCAGGTTCTGCTTCTGTCTGTGTTCCTCCTACCACCAGGACCAAGCTTCAGAACTTCCACTGGAAAGTCCAGGCCACAGTCCAGTCACCCAGGGAACCAGCCAGGGTCACCCACACCCCCCACATGCTTCTGGCTTTCTCCTTCTCCCTGAAGGGGAGGCTGCGGATCAGGCTGGGCGATGACAATCAGGCTGGGGGAGCCGGCATCTCTTCCCAGTGGGTAGGAGACACGGAAGCAGGGGGAAAGAATGGGAAGAAGGCTGCTCCATTGCCATTCGTTATTTATTGTTTTTTTTTTTATTTGTTTATGCCTCAATTACTTAAGAAAAAGAACCAAGCCAGCTTACAAAAGGTACATAAACAACAAAACAGGAAAATACATTTTTTTTTAAAGATTTTATTTATTTATCTGACAGACAGAGATCACAAGTAGGCAGAGAGGCAGGCAGAGAGAGAGGGGGAAGCAGGCTCCCCGCTGAGCAGAGAGCCCGATGCGGAGCTCGATCCCAGGACCCTGAGATCATGACCTGAGCCGAAGGCAGCGGCTTAACCCACTGAGCCACCCAGGCGCCCCAGGAAAATACATTTTTGAACTGGAGGTGAAGTTCTGTGAGGCAGATTAAGCTGAGGGGGCCGTGGACCCTCCCCCCCCCCCCGCCCCACCCCTGCCATGCACCATGGCTACAACCTTGACCTAGCTCAGGTCTCCAGGAGTGACTAAGGAGGGGCAGCGCAGGGCAAGTGGGCACAGACTCTTCTTTCCAGAATTAGAGGAGATGCCAAGTGTGGCAGAGCACTTAACTGGCATGTTATTTAGAATATCGTCACACAGGCCATACGTCATCACAACAGCTCATTGATCAGGGAAGTCTCTTAGGAGTGAGGAGCCCTGGTGTGGGCAGAAGGAAGAATAGGTCCCTCCCCTCTGTGAGTCTGGGAATATACCTGCCTTTATTCTTAACTGTTCCCCTCCCTTAGAACCTTTCCACTTTTTGAGAAAAGCCTTAATAACTTCGTTTAGCTGGAAGTTCAGTTTTAATGGTAAGGGCTTTTCAGTCCCTCAGTAATGAATAATGAAAATGAAAAATTTTAGTTTTTCACTGGCAGGTATTTCACGTGTGACTACAGTGCATTATGGAACTATCTGTGTTTATTGTGTATATATATATATGTTTTCAAAGGTTTGTGTGTCCACACCTGGAGTTTTCTAAAACACATTAGTAGCCACTTATATGAAATTTCTTTCCTTTTCTTTCTTTCTTTTATTTTTATTTATTTATTTGTTTGTTTATTTATTTATTTTTGAGAGAAAAGAGGGTGAGCAGGAGTGGGGCAGAAGAAGAGGGAGAAAAAGAATCTTTTTTTTTTTTTTGAAGATTTTATTTATTCATTTAACAGAGATTGAGAAAGCACAAGCAGGGGGAGTGGCAGGCAGAGGGAGAGGGAGACGCAGACTCCCCACTGAACAGGGAGCCCGATGTGGGGCTCTAGCCCAGGATCCTGGTTCATGACCTGAGCCAGAGGCAGCCACTTAAGCTTAAGCGACTGAGCCACGTAGGTGCCCCATCCTTACTGAAATTTCTAGTTATAGTGTACTCTGTGTGAATTACGTTTGAGTGTATATCATAAAGTTAGAAAATTAGAAAATAATGTCAAGGAAATGGGTTTTGCGGGTGTGTGTGTGAGTGGGTACGGTCTCCTCTGACAGTCAGTCTTCTTTCACTCATCATAAGTCATTAATACCAACTCAATAGATTATCCATAAAGGTGTAAGATGTTTGGGGAGTGCCTGGGTGGCCCAGTCAGTTAAGTGGCTGGCTCTTGACTTTGGCCCAGATCTTGATCGCAGGGTCCTGAGACTGAGCCCCACCTTCACTCCTGGCTGAGTGAGCCTGCCTAAGATTCTCTCTTTCTCTCTCCCCCTCCTTGTGCCCCTCCCCACTCCATGCACACACACACCCCTTAAAAAAAAGTGCAAGACATTATGTGAAGTTTGGATTACTTTGGGGACATTAGAGTGTTTTTATTTTTACTCTTTGTGCATTTGAAAAGGACAGGGGTATCCTTCTTTGCATTTCTTTGGGGCTTTTTATCCATAGACAGACATTGTGAATGCAGTGTAATTATTTAACTTTTTTGGCAATGGTCTCCCTATCAATCAGCCATGCCAGCAGTTATGAAAACATGCCATGAGCTTTATAGTCAGACAAATAAAGTTAGAGGCTATGTCCATCAATCAGTCACGCCAGAGGTAAGAAAGCATGCTACAAGGCATCGGCATGTGCTGAGATTCTAGGTTCCAGAGGGAGACCTCCCTTCTAACTCCTTTCTCACTCACTCATTCATTCAATTATTCAGCCGGTGCTTATAAGCACCCCCACGTGGTTCAAGCAGTTATAGCCATTGCATCAAAAAGATGAGTGGGACATGGTCAAAACCCTTACAGTCTGGTGAAGGAGACTGACAAATCAGAAGGATTTAATATGGTAAACGTTAAGTTAGAATCTGCCTTGGATAAAGTGTTATCTAGTTCTAGAAGAAACACCTAATCAACAGCAAGGCAGAGATGAGTGGGGGAAGGCTGCCTGGAAAAGCTGACCTCTGAGCCAAATTTCTATTATTATTGATCCTTTTAGAAAGAATAGTGATTAGTCACGTTTAAAAGCCTCCTTATATCAAAAAAATTGCTAGTAACTGTTTAATTCATACTGTAATATATGATCATCTCTTATACTTCAGATTACCCTTTATAGATTATTATAGATGATTAGTGACTTGAGAGAAAGTGTGACAGGAATCTGTGGGCATTCGAGAGGAATGAGGAATTAAAGTGAATGACCTTAACTGTTCTGCAAGCATTCTGGTCATTGAGTGGAAGGGTCCATTTAAATTCTTGATCTTAGAGGGACATAGGACCTGCCAGATGCCAGGCTAGGCGATGGGGCCAGGAATAGTAGCACAAGCAAAGGGTGTTGGGCCAGGGAGCGTCTGGCCAAGTGTGATGGCAGAAGCACCTAAAGAGCTCAGAGATTGCCCAGTGGGAAGGACCCTGTGTGCCATGCCTGAACTATTTGCATTTCCTCCCAGAGGTTATGGCAGCTGCTGAAGGATGCTAGGCAGGTAAGAGACATGATCAGAGGAGGATGTTTCAGAAGGACCCTGTGTTATTACATTTTGATGGGATGGTGGATTCATTTCCTAGTAATAAATTATCACAAATTTGGTGGCTTTTCACAACAGGAACTGATTCTCTCCTAATTCTGAGGCTAGAAATGTCACGTTAAGGTGAAGGTAGGGTCATGCTCCCTCTAAAGGCTCTAGGGGAGAATCTGCCTCTGTTGTTTCCCAGCTCCTGGTGGCTCTAGGTGTTCCTCGGTTTATGGCAGCATTTCTCCAGTCTCTGCCTCTGTCTTCACATGACCCTCTTCCCTGTGTTGCTGTGGCCTCTCCTCTTTTATAAGGACACTAGTCACTGGGTTTAGAGTCCACCCTAAATCCAGGTTGATTTCTTCTTGAGATCTTTAGTTATATCATCTGCAAAGACTGTAGTTCCAAATAGGGTCACACCCTGAGGTTCCAGGTAGATAGGAATTTTAAGAGCACACGATTGACCAACTACAAATGGGGACAGGCTTGGAGAGGTCCAGATACTCAGATTATAGAAGGACCTGGGAAGACATTCTAACAGGCACCCACAAGGAGATGGAATGAGTACATGGGGAGAGTGAGGCTGATAGACAATTTTTAGGAAATACATGCTTAGGAGGAAACGGTAAGAAGGTTAAGGGGTTATGGAGTTAAAAAACTAATCTCCATAAAATTTGCATGACCTAAGTCTTAACTCATATGCCACTCTTCCTTCTATAATAGTGGCTCATAACATGTATTTTTATCTTTATGGTTAGCACTAAGAGTATTACTGTTAGTATGCTAAGCGTGTTACTACCATTATCTCATCTAATTCTTAGACAGTCTTCAGAAACAGGTACTATGGTGATCGACTCCCATCCCACTATAAAGATGAAACAGCTGAGTCTCGGAGAGGCCAAGTTATCTGCCAGTAAAGAAATGCCGGAGTTAGGATTCAAACCAGGTAACCACACTCCAAAGGCAGGACTCCTGAATACTCACACATCACATGCCCCCGCTCCACCCCTACCAGCAGTCAGTTACTCCTCCTCCTTTGCCCTCCCGGCCATACTACATGAGATACATTTCTATTTTGTCCTTTGTCAATTTCTAACTAGTTTATCTTTGTAAGCAGAATTGTGTGCAAGTATGGAGAGCAAGATCTGGACCCCTTTCGCTTTTGCATGGTGCCCCCTATATTTTGCACCTTACGTTGCATGAAGATCACATTTCAGAGTGTTCCTCAGATAAGGGAATATTACTAATTCAAACCACACTGATAATCCAGCCTGTGTGAGAGACAGACAAGAAACACAATTATTGAATATTTTGATTTGTGCCTAGATTGAGGTGAGCATAAGGGCCTTGGGAGGAGCTTAAGAGGGACACTTCGTTGAGACTGGGAGGGGCGTGGAGGATAGGGTCAGGTAAGGCAGCTTTTGGGGCCTGAGGCCTAAACTTTGTGTACCTGAGAGGGTGTGTAGGGGTGGCCTGGGAAAGTTCTAGGCAGAGATGAAAGCTCCACATGTGGCTCAGTATGGCTGGAGACAGGGAAAGAGGGAAGGGTGGTGGCCAGCAATAAGCGTGGGCAGGTAGACAGTGGCAAAGCCATCAGAACACTTTCTGTTGTGCTTTGGCCTTCATTCAGAGGAAACAACTGAAAGGCTTTAAAGAGTTGAAGAATTAAAGAATCAGACTCAGGTTCTGAGAATGGCTTTTCAGCAGCATGGTGGGAGATGAGCTATGGGGGGCTGGGACTGGAGGCAGGAGTGTCAGTTGAGAGGCAGCTGTGAATCTGTGAGGAGAGGGTGGGCAATGGGAAGGGGGCTGACAGCTTTCTATATATTGGTAAGTGTCAATATACCGTGTAGAGGGGTGAGAAGTGGAGGTCCCTGGAGAGTTGGATAGAAAGAACTTGGTGGCAGATGTAGAAGTCAGGGAAGGGAGGAGTCAGGGATACCTTGGCAGGGTGAGGGGGTGGTCACTAGGGAGCAGTCTGTGGCCAGAGGGAAGTCAATGATTTGTTTGGGACTTGGTGGGTTTTAGACTCTGGGTGCAGATGTCTGAGGGTGGCTGGGTTTTTAGGACCTACATCCTGAGCACCTGGCCTCGTCGGAGCTGTTTGAATGGCAGGCAGCAGCCTTTATTCTAAAAGAAGGAATTGCAATTTGGAATTTAGAAGTCACCGAGTTGGGAAGATGTTAAACAAAACAATAAAAGCAATACCATTCCAGGAAACACTTGACAAATTCGACACTTAGCAAAACATTGAAAGCTTCCGTCTAAAGGAGGTTAACATAAAAACAAACACAAGTGGCGAGGAGGACCTGGGAGAATGCACCTGCAACATCTGGATATACTTGTCAAAGCACTTAGGGTCCTGATCAGTGGGGTCCTAATCAATTCCTATACCGACACAGACGGACAAGGAAAATGAACCGGCCATTCTTAGAGAAACGAGAAACTGTCAGTGAACATATGAAGAGATCCTCCGTTTCCCCTGTAATTAACAATATGCAAGGTAAGCAACAATGGATGTTATTTTACTCCCACCAGATTGGTGAAATAAGTGGTTTAAGGGGGGCAGGAAATGGCCCTTTGTTCACTACAGAAAGATACAAACCAAGCGGAGAATAAACTGAGAGTCTAGTAATCTAGTCTACTTCGGAGGGCAAAGGAGGGTGGTTGCTAGGGAAACTTGACTTTTATCTGTGATGTTTCCATTGTTTTAGCAGGAGGATGTATTCATGGCTCGCTTGTATATTTAAAATTAATAAAAAAAAAATCATTGCCTCCCCCTCATTTTACGTTACTGGGTAATTACAAGGAGTCATGACATGTGTTACTCATTGTTGCTTTCACAGCAGGAAGAAAGACTCAGGATGTGCGTTACTAATTCTGTTACCTTTCCATCATATTTTAATGATTGGTGATGTAGAATCTGGAAATAAAGATAATACTAGTCAAGAGGGAAAATAGAACTTAGAGCAGGGTTTTTCATGAAGAGCACTATTATTTTGGGCTGAGTCAACACTTCTGTGATGTTAGGGGTCGTCCTGTGCCATGGAGAATGGTCAGAAGCACCCCGTCCTCTGCCCACCTCCTGAGTTAGGATGAACCGCCAGTCTAGGCAAAGCCCAGAAAAAGAATTTAGGCTTCCTTACTTCCAAAGCCCAATTTCCACTTCTGCAGGAAAAAAATTAGGGACCTAATTATTAGGGGCTAGTACTTTGCTATTCCTTACACCACTCTTACACACTCCTTGACAAAATTACATTTTACTGTTTTTTTCTTATCTTCCCATCTAGATATACTTCCCATGCCCAGAAAGGGGCAACTCCCTGCCTGACAAGATTGCGGCTTTTGATCCTCCAGGATAGCTCAGAGCCATGAGATTATGGAGACAAAGTAATTTTGTTTGTTGAACACCATCAGAACTTTCTGGACAGAAGTTCATTCCAGGGGACACGCTTCGTTTCTGATCATAGATGCACTAGGGCCCTTGGTTGTAACAGAAATCCACACCAACTAGTTTAGACCAAAAAAAAGAGTCAGCCACCAGAAGATTACAGCTTGTAAAAAAGCCCCAAATGGGGAGCACACATACAGAGGTTAGATGGCAGAAGACAACCTCGGAGGGGTAACAGAGACTGAATTTTAAATCAGCTGTGTCAGCTGTGTTAGGGGAAGGAGCATTATTTTGTCCAAAGAAGAGCCGTTAGGTCACAGAGCAGCCAGGCCAGGAGGCTGGTTTGGGGAGCAAGAGCAGAGTTCGGAGGACTCCATTAAGTGGGTTCCAACAGCCCTGAGAGAGAAAGTGGCCCAGCTAATGGGTGACAGTGAAGATAGAGCAAGGGCACTGGTCCCAAGGGAACCAGACAATGGGTTCACCTGGAAGTAGGACCAGAGAAGGATGTATGCAGGGCAAGTGTTCTTTTGCACACAGGGAAGAAAGACTATAGGTTAGGTGGCTACAGGACATGAATGGAACCAGTGTCCTCTTAGAGATGGCGAGGCTGGCGTGGCTTGGTGTGCAGTCTTGCCTTCTTACAGAAGGTCGATGGGGGCACACTGGTGGGTGAGATGGGAGAGGGCTAACATGGAGAACCCATGTGCTTTGAGCGGTATTCTTCTGTCCCTCACATTTTAATTTTTAAAACAAAAACAAGATAAGGGTGTAGATTTATAAAAGAATAAAGTGCCCGACTTTATTCTGCATGGAATGAAGATTCCAACTTGACAGTCAAGGAATTCCAAAACTATTGTGAGTGATGGGAAATGTAATTCCACCAAAGTGTTGTGCTGTTCAGAATCACTAGTTACACACACAAACACACAAACACACACACATTTAAGTTCTGGTCTGTTGTTTTATAAGATCTCATTCTCAGGTTTTATTTCCTGGTGTCTCTTTCTGGAATTTGTTTAGGTCTTGTTCAAAACTTCAGTGAACATTTGGATTTCAGGCATCACACTTTCAGCAAATCCACTAGGCTCCAGGGATAGGACACTTAGGAGCTCTGCATGGACAATCTAGTGGGAAAAGACAGTCTCAGAAAATATAATTCAATGATATAAGAAGATGTATGAGAAGCAATGAAGGAAAATCCTTTCTCCACCTCCTGGGAGTTTTAGCTCATATCCTAGAAAAGTCTACAGTCCTGAAATTTGAAGAATTGCCTGTGAATGATAAACGACCAGACCTGAAAGTGTTTAATATAGAATCTCCCTCAAAGGGTTGGGCATTCTTATCCCTTCTCCCTGTTGTCAGCTGCATTATAGGAAATCTTTTCAGTAAGATGACACTTATAGATAATAAAAATAAAATGCTTTTTGGTATTTCATCTGACAGCTTTTGAGATTAGTTTAATGTTATGTGCTGATGAGCTTTAAGTCTCACTGAGTTGAATATTTAAGCAGATACAAGACTCTCAGTCACTGAGAGTTACTTATGCTTATGTTAAAAAAACAAAAAATCTACTCTACAACTCTACCACTGGGCTTTAGAGCTTCTGAGATTTTTTTTTTTTTTTCATAAAAACCCTTTCATATATGTCTGTTTGACATCAAACACAAACACATACATACACACAAGTAAAATCTGACTTGGGTACTAATTAAAGCAATATTTATATGCAGTCTAACAGGTCAAATTATACTTATGTACTAATTAAACTATTATTAAGTGCACTTGAATGTAATGTGTTCCTTCATGTTCAAAATCACTTTTAATAGCATGCTTTCGGTTGGAGGAAAGTAAATAATTAAAAGAGGCGTGAGACTTTTGGTGCCTGCCCCTCCCTCCCATTCCTTCCCCCGGCACTCAGAATGCTCTTAATTGGCACAGATCCCTACAGGGAACCAATGTGACAATTAGAAGTCTGCCCTCTTTATAAGAGGCTCAAAGGAATACAAGGTGTTGGGAAATACTCTTATTTTCTCGGTCGCATTATAAGGAATCCTTGGACACAGCAGTGTCTTCATAGAAAGCCATGTGTTCACTGAAAGGGATGCTTTTCCTCCCAGGTTGGAATGGATAAGCAGCCTGTAGGACACAAACAGCTAGACCAGTCCACCCCCCTCCCTCAGGGTTGTTTTATTTGCCCTTGTCAAATCCCTCACTGTGTCTTTAAGTGCCCACTGCTTTGGGTTCCTAACCCTCATTCCCTGCAAGGCTCTTGTTCTCATGCTGTGTCCACGGAAGTCTCAGGTTCAAAGGAGAGCTCAGATTTCTCATCCCTTTGTCACTAGGGCTGCTCTGGTTGTCCATATATTTTGATTTTGTGTAAAATATAATCTGAAACTCAGGTTTTCTGGGGAAAAACATTAACAAAGACAGCAAACCCCAGCTTTCAGATGTAAATGACCACCCTGAGAATGTTCCAGCCATATCTGGGCCACCTGGGAAGCATTCTCAGATCTGTGGCAAGTGAGGCATGGGGTGGAGGTACCCGAGAAAGAAAGAAGACACCAGTCTTCTCATTCCCAGAGGATGGGGTAGGGTGGGCAGAGGCAGAGGGTGGTTAGGTTGAAGGATTACATAAAAACAAACTCTTCCCACCCCTGCATGAAGGAAAGACAAAGAGCCGGAGGAAAATTAAAGGGCCATTTGGAATGTTGAGCAGGGCACAGAGGTTTTGCTGTCTGGTTCCTGGAATGAAGGGATTGGTCTACTTCTGGACCATCAAATGTATAGTGTCGAAATGGGTTGTTGCTCCCTTGGCATCCGGTGACCATAGGCTGCCCTCCAGAAGATGTCCGTTCCTAACTATGTGTTTAGGAAAACAGTCTGATTAAATAAAGTTACTGAGGGTGTGATGACACACAGTATACCCACTGCTACCTGGGTGCCTGTAATCCTTGTTGAATCTTGATAACTGGAATTTCATATAAGATTGGGAAGCTGGCATAAAAATTCTCCAGCACAAGGAAGGGGTTCATACCCAGTGCCTGGCAAAACCCCAGTTTCTGAGCCATCATTCTTGCAGTGGAGGGGCTATGGAAATCCCCTGTGAGGAAGCTGGAACCTTATCAGTCTGGGTTTCCTGGGTCTTAGGTAGGTGGCTTCAGATTGGTACCCTTGTTGCCAGCTAACCACCAAGTGCACTTTCTTCCTTAGCTTCAGCAGCTGTTCTATTCTTGCTCTAATCTGTGACTCAGGGGCGCCTGGGTGGCTCAGTGGGTTAAGCCTCTGCCTTCGGCTCAGGTCATGATCTTAGGGTCCTGGAATTGAGCCCCACATTGGGCTCTCTGCTCAGCAGGGAGCCTGCTTCCCCCTCCACCTCCCCCTCTGCCTGCCTCTGCCTACTTGTGATCTCTATCTCTCTGTCAAATAAATAAATAAATAAAAATCTTTTAAAAAAATAAACTGTAACTCAGAGATGACCCCAGTTCCTACTTTGCTTCCCAGGTGTTGTCCCAGTGTCAGCCTGGACACTGGACCAGGAAGTAACCCTCCAGCCCAGCCTAGGACAAGGGTCCCTGATGCTCAGGCTCTGGTGTGAGCTGAGAAGAACCGCAGCCACTACTTCACACCGTCCCAAGTCACTTTCTCTTTTGTCAGATTCTAAGAACATCTAGAGAATTTTGTTTCTTAATTGCAGGATGCACAAAGTTTTTATTCCAACCAACTAACTGACACATGGGGGACACTGTCAAAATGTCTCTTTTGTGCTGTCAGTGGACAGCAAGCAAAGAATGATTTAGAGTAGTTGACGTTTGCTCTGCCCTCAAAGCAACTTGAAGGGAATACGCTTAATTTCATGTCTCATTTTGTTCGATTTAATTGAAATTTTTATCATATAGTATCTGATAAAAAAAAAAGATGTTCTATGTTTATGTAAGTGATGAGGCATATTAATAAACCCATCTCACAATTTAAGAATCAGAGCAGCAGAAGGGACACGTGCCTATGTGCCCAGCCTCCCAAACCCATCTTCTTGTTTTCTTGATATCATTTCCCATAGAATTTATTGTGAAAATTTGCAAATGGACAGCAAAGCTGAGAGAATTTCACTGTGAACATTTCCATTAGATTTCAAGTAAAAATTCCTTCTGAATGTTGAAGACAGAATTTCAGCCACCTAGTACTCTGTCAATGCTAGCTAATTCTTATTCAAGTGGGTGGTGAGGAGGTCCCTTCACCATGCAGACTGGGAATCCTCGGATGAAAGGCTCATTACAAGCACAACAAATCATTGCCAAAATGCAACTGATGTGAAGGATAGAGTAAATCCACTAATATTTGCTCTATCTTTTCTGTGCAAGTAAGACGAAATATTTTGGGAAGAACATGGAGCTTTTTGTGGAACAAAGAAGTCACGGAGGCTCTGGGGTGGCATTTTACTTATTTCCTTTCAATGGACTACTTGCTTTGATAAATGCAGACCTTTCATGGGTGAATGTTTTTAATATTTCAGTCACTTTTTCCTTCTGAAGGGCATACCTTATTTGAAGAGTCTCTTGGTTCTGCTACCTTTTCAATAGCTAATTATGTCTCAAGGTTTTTCCGCCCCCCCCTTGCCCACCAGACCACATTTCATCTTAATGTTCATAGCAGTTAATGGCCTGCTCACATCTGAGTAACCTTTTAGATAATTCTTCTCAGAGAGCCACATGGTATTTTCTTAGCATAATGTTCACCTATTTCGTAGGTATTCCTTGAGGAGGAAAAATAGATTACCAGGTGGAGTTGGTATTTACAGATAAAGAGTGGTAAATATGGCCAATTACTGATAAAGTATGGTGGACTTTTTGCACCCTTGGATTCAATTCTGGAGTCCATTACTGCATGCAGAGTGCATCATGGGAGAGTGCTTCGTGTAAAAGATGCCCCCAGCTTCTCTTTTTTTATGCTGTATTTCTTTCAGAAAGAGAGAGACAGGCTACAACCAGAACTATACAATGGAACTGTAGAGAGAGGCTCTGAACCAATCCTGATTTTGTATTTTGGGGGCCATTTTTCAGTATGTGTCTGTGATGCTCCAGAACAGGGGTTCTTCCCCTGGGTTCAGGGGACCCCTAGGTTAGAGTTTCTGGACTTTGTATAGAGACCACCTGCATTAGGATCCCTTGATGGTATCTGTTAACAGGCAGGTTCCTGGGCCTCATCCCTAGATCTCCTAGATGACTCTTTTAGGGACTAGAGTTTGGGAATTTGGATTGTAAAGAAGCTCTCTTGCTATTCTCTATAGTACATTAAAGTTTGAGAGCCACTTCTCTAGAATTTCCTGAAATTGTATCCAAATATTTTTATGACTTGCATATGAACATTTTTCCAGGACAGTCAAAATATTTGGAACTATTGCTCTAGAAAATAGAATCCGTGGGTCCTGAAGGAATTAATCCTACTGTCTTACAATTTGGGATTGAGTGACTCAGCTTCTGTGGGAAATGGCACCCAAAGAGGCTTGATGGCTGGGAGAACAGGTTAGAAGCAAGCCCCAGCTTTCCCCTCATTAGACCATCAGTGATGAGGATCTCAACAATTATTCTTCTGGTACTTAGTTCTGATCATGTTACCTCTCAACCCAAAATTTCATGTGCTCCCACTACTTAATGACTTTATAGCCTGATATAAGAAGCAGTATGGGCTGGATTAGTCCCTCCCCAAGTTTTCATTAATTTCCCTCCTGTCAGCCTCCCTGTGTTATCTTCTAGCCAGGATGAGCCCCTCATCATTTCATCTCCCCAATAATGTGGTTAGGAAAGGCTGCAGGGTACGCCCACAATAGCCAAACTATGGAAAGAGCCTAGATGTCCATCAAGAGTTGAGTGGATAAAGAAGATGTGGTGCATGTATGCAACGGAATATTACTCAGTCATCAGTAAGAATGAAATCTGGCCATTTGCAATATGGATGGAATGAGAGGGAATTAGGTTAAGCAAAATAAGTCAGTCAGGGAAGAACAAATGCCATATGATTTCACTCATGTGGCATTTAAGGAACCAAACAGAGGAGCCTAGGGGAAGGGAAGGAAAAATAAGGTAAAAACAGAGGGTGGCAAACCATAAGAAACTCAATTCTAGGAAACAAACAGGGTTGCTGGAGGGGAGGGGGATGAGAGGGTAGGGTAACCTGGTGATAGGCATTAAGGAGGGCACATGATGTATAGAGCACTGGGTGTTTTATATACAGCAGATGAATTACTGAACTCTACCTCTGAAACGAGTAATATACTATAAGTTAACTAAATTGAATTTAAAGAAAAAAATTTTTTTTAAGTCTGCAGAGTCAAATCAAGCCCAGTCCTGGCACTGTCCCTTGTTTGTTAGCTCTGTGACTCTAGACAAGTGACTTAAACCCCTTGAGCCTCAATTTCATCCCTAATGATATAAGAATAATCACACCTACTCAGCAAAACTTTGGGAGAATTAAACAAGTCATGGAGCTCTGTGCAGTGTCTGGAATGCAGAGAAGAGCTCAACTGCTGGCACCATTCCTCCTGTCCCTCTGCCTTCCCGCTTCGTTTCCTGGAAGTTTCCTTGGGTCTCCCATCACTCCCCGTACAGGAGGACTTCTCCCTCCCTCTTCCAATATGGGTAACATTTTATTTTTATCTTTCTTTGGCATTTGCCACTCCCTGATTTGTGGGACTTTTATGTACCTGTCTTACCTACCCTGTCCCTGCAGACAGGATTCCTGTCTGCTTATCCTCATGGACACAGACAAAAGCCTCCTTGCACATAAAAGGTGCTCAACTAAAAGCTTGTTTTAATGCTATTCCTAATAGAGAGGAATTTTGTATGTCTTTCTTATTACCCAGGAATTTGCTGGGTTAAAAAAGGCACTTCGTAACATGGAGGAAATGATCAAATATCAAATGATTCCACAACTCAGCCTCCAGACAGCTGTATACCAAGTCTCTGCTCTCTATAATAGCTAGCAGTTAATTATGCACTAGTCACTGTGTGAAGCTGTATCCCAGATCTAACCCTTGAAATGGCCTTTTGACTTGGGTTCTCTAACACCCCCAATGTACAGGTGAGATCTTGAGTCTTAAAGAGGTAAAGAAAGCGGGGAGAGGAGGGTAGTCACACAATATTGTGAATATGTTAAACGCTACTGAATTTTTCCATTTAAAATGGTCAATTTTAGGGGTGCCTGGATGGCTCAGTTGGTGAAGCGTCTGCCTTTGGCTCAGGTCATGATGCTGGGGTCCTGGGATTGAGCCCCATGCCGGGCTCCCTGCTCTGGAGGGAGCCTACTTCTCCGTCTCCCTCTGCCTGCCACTCCCCCTGCTTGTGCTCTCTCCCTGTCAAATAAATAAAATTTTTAGGAAAAAAAATAAAGAGGTAAAGAAAACACACCCAAGGTCCCAGTTAGAGGATGTACAGCCAATGGGACCTCATGCCTTAAGAACTGTGCTATTGTTGCCCCTTGTCCCTCTCTGATTTTGAAATCTTACAAAGGTCCTTTCACTGCCCATTCTTTAAATTAGAGAGGGTTGGCACGCCTGGGTGGCTCAGTGGGTTAAGCTGCTGCCTTCAGCTCAGGTCATGATCTCAGGGTCCTGGGATTGAGCCCTGCATCAGGCTCTCTGCTCAGTGGGGAGCCTACTTCTCTCTCTGTCTCTGCTTGCCTCTCTGCCTACTTGTGATCTCTGTCTCTCTCTCTCTCTGTCAAATAAATAAGTAAATAAAATCTAAAAAAATAAAATAAAATAAATAAATTAGAGAGGGCTTGGTGACATGGGCAAGCAATTGCAAAATGACATTTTCAGAGCTCTTCCTGAAAATATCTTCCTTGTGGAGGCTAATACTTCCATAAGGTGTTTAAATCACTTAAAGAATATTTAAATAAAACCCTGGACATAATATTATCTAGAGGACAAAGCCTTGGAGAATATCAGCGGCTTTCTTGGGAGTGCCGGGGCCTTCACAAATATCACCAAGAAAGGAAAAAGCATTTTCTCCAGAGTAACTCATCCTCTTTTCTTCTGTGGTGAGAAACCATCAAAGTTGTTGACACTCAAAAGAGAATCTTGCTTTCCACGGGAAATAATAAATGGAAAACAGCCATCCTAGGATGCTGGAGAGAGCAGCTGACAGCTCTACCCAAGGGCTCCAGTTTGAATCAAGCTGTGTCATTTGTGCCACATCAAAGGTGAAGTTGAAATCTGCTGCACTGAGCAAAGGAGATTGTAGTATAGTGTTCTTACCCCTAAGTGAGAATTCCAAGGACAATATTAATGCCAAACTTAGCTTGAGTTGTACTGTACTTCAGTAGAAGTTCCTTGTGATTAAGAGCCTAGATGTGGTATTAAAATTGAGTAGTCTTTATATTTTATTGGCACCTAAATCCCTTACTGTGATTATGGTCACCATTAAAATGAAGTCCAGCCCTTGCTTCCTTCCTTCTTTCCAATTTTGCTTGAGAGATCAAATATATTCAAAAGCAAAGATTACAACTCCACTTTTTTAAAAAATATTTTTATTTATTTATTTGAGAGACAGTGAGAGAGAGCATGAGAGGCGAGAAGGTCAGAGGGAGACGCAGACTCCCCATGGAGCTGGGAGCCTGAGGCGGGACTCGATCCCGGGACTCCGGGACCATGACCTGAGCCAAAGGCGGTTGCTTAACCAACTGAGCCACCCAGGTGCCCTACAACTCCACTTTAAAAATTTTTTTTTTTAGAGAGAGAGCACATGCTTGTGTGTTGTGTGCGAGTGCACCGTGGGTGGGCAGGGGAATAGGGAGAGAGAGAGAGAGAAAATCCCAAGCAGGCTTCATACCCAGCACAGAGCTGGATGTAGGGCTCAATCCCATGACCTTGAGATCATGACCTGAGCCAAAAATCAAGAGTCAGACACAGCTGACTGAACCACCCAGGTGCCCCAACACTTCCAGCTTTAAGAACAGTTGAATACAAAGAAATGTGTTTTTAATCTATGTAGTATTGTATATAGTCTGTGTTATATCCTGCAGCGTAGACTATGACTGCCTTATTCATATCTAGGGCGAGTTAGAGAACCAAATATTTCTAGTCAGGAGCCATATCTCAGGAGCTGGGTCACTAAAACTACCAAAACTTCACTATCCAGAGCGTGGCTGAGCTTTATTTATCAACATTCCAATTAGTCCTAAAGTGTTCATTAATTAGCTCAAGGGATACTAGAAGTAATTTTTCACTGGTAGAATTTGTCCAGGAAGGCTATGCAGGCAACTTGGCATTTGTCTGCAGAAGGTAAAATAATCAGAAAAAGGTTGAGGACCTTAGTCTTATCTAGGACTGTGTTTGAGCCTGCTGATGAAGATTGTTTGCTCAGGACAAACAAGGAGATTTACTGTCCCTGCACTGTCCTGAGACGAGGTCCTCCAGTCCCCATGCTGCCTAATGGTTAGAGGTTATCTAAAGAACCCAACAACTTTGAGTGTCCAAACTGACTTAGGCTCCTTTGTGTGCAGTATATTCTTCCAGTATATTTTCAGTGATTTAAGTGCAAATTTGGCTTTAACTTCCAACAGCATCTTCCCAAGCATCCCGGAAGAACACATGGGAAAGCCTTACCAATTGCATACAATTATGAAGTGAGAGCAGCTCTCACATCATCCTTATTTTAATACAAACATTCGCCAAATTACTGAGCATCTACTAGGCTCAGGGCCCTGAAATGGTGGGTGCCGGGCTGTGGGAGCAAAGATCTTATAAAATAAGGTCTTTGTGTGCAGGGGCTCACTTGTCATTTGCCTTTGCCTTCATGACTTAGATTATAAAAGATGTCAAAGTAACATTAATCAAAACCTTTCCCCTGTGAAAACTTCCAGTTTTTGCTACCTGATCCTCTATCCTGTAGATCTGGTGGGTGGCTTCAGGCTGGGAAACACACTGGTTCTCCGGCCCTATTCTGAACGCTCCTGCTCCCACCCCTCAGCACAGTCCCTGCCATCCACAATGTTGGCTTATTTTAAGAAAAATAATTCACCTGTTACAGTCAGCATGAGTTAGGATCAGGGGTATACCGGCAAATGTTTCAAAACTGGTGATTTTAAGAAAATGAAGTCTATATACACACATACAGATTTATTAAAAATTCTGCTGATATAAAGGATAGGTAGCATACAGTTTTGCAAATAATAAAATATACAATCTTTTTTCTTATAAGCTCCATAAAGTCAGTTGATTTTCCTAGAATGTTTATGTGAATTTCTGCCAGATTTTTGTATTTTGCATCCTATAGTTGCCATGGACAGAGGAGTGCGATTCAAATCACATGTTGTTGCATATTTTCATTTACCTTAACTAGTAAGGTAAAATTGAACCGGCAGAGGGGCTCCTGGGGGGCTCCGTGGGTTATGCGTCAGGCTCTTGATTTGGGCTCAGATCATGATCTCGGGGTTGTGAGATCGAGCCTCGTGTCAGGCTCTGCACCTCTTTCTGCTTCTTCCTCTTCCCTTCCCCCACCACCTCTTCCTCTCCCCACCCCTGCCCCCTGCGTCTTTCTCATTTTCTGGGGGAAAAAAAACATAAAGTAAACCATTGAAGACACATTAGAACATCGCTCATTCTTCCATGATGAACTGGAAGAAATGTTTCCTCAAAGATTTGTGCTCTTCAACAAGTAACAGCTACAGAAATGACAGAATACTGCAAAATTCATCTGCATTACTAACATTTTCCCTATCACTTCCTAAAGAATAGACAGTTTTTGAAAAAAGAAAATCCAGTCCTCATTTCTAGCCCTTTCCAGTTCCCAGAATATGATTACTCCCACCCTGGATGATTTCCAGTTCCCAGTGTGATTCCCACTGAACACGCATTTGGGAAGAGATACACAGGACAATATTTCCATCGTCTAGATTCAGTACCAAGGAGTTACTTCAAAAGCACAAAAAATAGTATGATGTAGTAAAATAATTAGGATGTGATGAGCCTTCAGTGTTTATTACCTTATTCTCCAGTGTAATTGATTGATATAATTTTAAGTTGATATCATTTAATTTTCCATAATGGTTTCATGGTTTTCGTTAACAACTGGCATGCATAATTTGAGAGAATAGCAGTCTTCTCCCACAAGCCAGTACAAGCATATGTGTGAGGTCATGGATTGAAGAGTTCTGTTTGCAGAAAAGGATAGGCCTCCTCTAATTTGTAGGTCCTAGATATGGGACAGCCACTGGGGCTTCCCTGCTCAAAAGTCTAGTGTGAGAAGGTCCTGAGAGTTTCTCTGGGAGTTTTATACTTCGAGATCACCTCTATCTCGAATGAAAGGGCTCCAGTAGAACACACCTTATTTGACTCCTTTTTAACCTCTACGAATGATACATTGACTTATTTTTAAAGTAACTTTAGCAATTTGTGTTTGTTATCTATTTCTGCTTTACAGGTGATCTAAAACTTCGTAGCTTAACATAACACATATTTATTTTTTCACACAGCATCTGAGAGTCTGGTGTCTGAGGGTGGCTTAGATGGGAGGTTCTGGCTCCGTCTCTCAGGAGGCCACGTGTCAGCCAAGATTAGAGTGTCTGAAGGCCTGACTGGTCTTGGACGACTCCTCACGTGGCCATTCCCTTTGCCATGCAGACCTCTCCATAGGGCTGCCTGAGTATCCTCACAACATGGTGGCTGCTTCCGCCAGAGCCAAAGATCCAAGATGGAGCAGGTGGGAGACCACGAGGCTTTCATGACCTCCTCTCAGAAATCACACACCATCACTTCAGCTTTATTCTATGCTTCACACGTGAGTCACTACTTTCAGCCCACTCAAGGAGAGCATAATTAGGCTCCACCTTTTAACGGTAGTGTCAAGAATTTGGGGACATATTTTGAATGATCACATACCGTACTTTAGTTCATTGAACTTTAGTTCATTTTGTTATTCTAATGTAGGCTTTCAAATTTTTTATTTTCTTTGTAATAGTTCATTACATTATCTATATTTTGTTTTTATAAACACTATTACCTTTTATTCATTCTAAAGACTTGTTTTGTGACTTTTATCACTAATATTCTTAATTAATATTGTTTGTCTGAAACACTTGATTTTATGTGATTGGATTTTGGGTTTTCATTTGTATGATTATTTGATTTTTTATTTTAACTGATGATCTTTCAGTAATTGAATTTATACTTAGCTCCTTATGCTTTCCTTATCTCTTTTAACTATCTTCTTGATTTGAAGCTTTTTACTGTTTTGCATATCAATTGTTGCAGACTGATCCAATTTGACTAAATAGGTTCTTTTGATCAGATTGTTGTCTTTTGATAATTATGGGTGACCTCTGACATATAGAAGTGAATGGGTGCTACCTATCTCCCAGCCACACTGTAGAGTGGTATGTTACCACAGAAACAAGTCTCAGACATGTCCATGTCCTGCCTGTAAATTCAGTGAAGGCTCTACCTGCAGCCTTTCCAGCACTCTCCCACACACTTTGCAGGAGAGACTAATTCTGGTGCAAGCACAGCGAACATTCCAGTGTAGCTAAACTTGTAGTGGGTTCAGGTGGGAAAATGTTCTTTGGGCACAGGACTGAGAGGACTTATAGATGAAGGATATCTCTGCAAAGGGGTTTATTTTCCTGGTTCCTTGGATTCTTTTATTTTTTCTTCCCTTCCCCTGTGTTCATGTTTTTTCCCTTAAATTCCACATACGAGTGAAATCATACGGTATTGTCTTTCTGTAACCAACTTATTTCACGTAGTGCTACTCACATTTTAATGTGCATACAAACCACCCAGAGGTGGCTTATGGAACATTCTGGCTTCCTGCGGATCTGGGTGGGAGTTGAGATCCCACCTTTCTTCCAGCTCCCAACTGACACTGCCGGTCCACAGATCACACTGGTAACAGCACAATACGAGACAGTTACAAAAGGTTTCTGGAACATCATTAACGTCCAGAAGGCCATTGCTTAAGTTGCTCTGCCTGTGCTACTAATTCTCTTAAGTCTTGCCCCACTTTGTAGATGCTTCCCTTGGGGTGTATGGAAATTGTGTTAGAGAGTGGGCTATGTGATTGGGAGTGTGTGACTTCCACTTCGGAGAAGCCTAGTCAAAGAAAAGGCCTTTATCCTATTATAAAAAATAGATGTTTGGGGTTAGAAGTAAAATTTTCTGGTGTTCATGTTTTGTTTTTAAGTAATTCTCTACTCCGAATACTTTTCACGTTAGTAGACTTGGATACTGGAGAAGAGCTTATACCGTATTACCTGGAATATATTAGGGGGAGTTATTAAGACTCTTTCAGCCTTTAACCAGGCTTTCAATGATGCATCTCACAAGGTCTCAGTCAAGGCAATCTCACTGCTCAAATCCATGGTGCCTTTTACATAGAATATGATAGCAGACCTGCACTATCTCTTGAACCTTGGAGCTTTTTCTGTATTTTATTTTTAAATACAGGGAAAACTATTAGCTGTGGTAGATATTGAACACTTTGGAGTTAATCTGGGGAGAGAAGAAGACATGCTGAGTGGATTCAAAGCAAAAGAAATGCTCTTTGCTCTGACATCTCCTTCACACACCTATGGTCACAGCTGAGGAAATGTATTTTACAGTCACAGTTGGGAAGGGAGAAGGCATTTCTTCATTGTGCTACTAAGTCCAGATAAGCCTGAAGGATTTTCAAAAGGATAATGACAGTGGAATACATTGTTATGGGAGGCATGGATCAAGAATGATTTCTCATAATGTATTCAGTTGATTAATGATATATTTACAACAAGAATAATTCCAGTACTCACCTAGACTCTGTCCAAGAATCACAGAGCTTCCTGCCATAGGGTAAATCAAAAGATGGCCCCTCTGCTGCCCCCCCCCCCCCAAGTGGGGCAGTCTCATGGTTTACAAACAAACCCACTGTAGGCACACTTCCTCCCGTGAGGCTCTGCCCTCCATATTCCAAACTCCTCCCTCATTCAATTCCACTATATTTGTAAAGGATCATTACTGACCTAGGTCCAGTCTTAGTTTCGGGCTGCTAATAGGTTCATTGTATGAGTCACATCAAATTCCAAACCTGAGTCTGTCTGAAGCATCATTCCTGAGACTGGAGTAGAGGAAAGCTTGTCTCTTGATTGGTATTTAGGGAAGAATGTCAGGCGAGAACCTACCAGGCAAGGTATTCCTGATGTCCCAACACAGAAAGGCTCTGGGCCAAATTAAGATGCTCAAATCCCACAGTTTATTAAATCAACTTAAAATAAAAACAAGGGGAAGCATGAGGTAGATGAATATAGTTGTGGTAAGGTATCAGAAGGGAGGATTAGTCTGAATCCTGGGTGAGTAAAGTTGATGTGTCCTGTCTTTCGCAGTAGCAGCCTTCCCCAGGGATGGCCAGGGTTGGGTTTGAAAAAGGGGACCCATAGGCTGAAGGTGCTTACAGCCATTGCTGCATCCTCACTCTATCTGAGAAACGTGATTAACCCGTAGCTGTAGCTTGCCAATTAGCAGGTAAACACCCATGGTTTCTAATTTCACTTTTGGGGCATAGTATGTGTGGACGTAGAATGGGGACTTGGGGTATGTCACCAATGGATGGCCGATGTCAGCGGTCACCCAGCTGTCAGCTGATGACTTTGTCTGTCCATCCTTCCCTAGCTTTGAGTAACCTTTACATTTGTGCCATCATATATTCTGCTTTCTATTTTTAGCATTATAGGTTTTTAACTTACTGTCAGCATCTCGCACATACTATGAATTCTGCCTATGCCTCACAAGCCACTTGTTTAATTGTTATTTGCACTTAATACGCACCGAGTTCCTCCTGCGGCTCACAAGCCACTTGCTAACTCACTGATTATGCTTTACGTTGCTTATGCATTTCATCATTTTATTTGCTCTTCTTGTCTTCCTTAGCAGAACTGAGTAATGTCAAATGATACAGCAAGTTCATGTCATCAAACAGAATAGGACTGATGGAAAGACATGATGTGAAAAGACTTTTTTTTTTGTTGAAGGACATTTTTGATGCCTAGCCAGTAATTGCTACTGCTTCAACAAATGGTACATTATTGAAGATTCTTTTTAAAGAAATTCTTTAATTATTGTAATTGTTAGTTGTACATGCTCATTTGAGGAAATTGGAAAATACAGAAAAATATAAAGAAGAAAAAATCATCCTTGAGGCCACCAATTTGTGACAATTAATGTCAACATTCTGGTGTACTTTATTTTTATAATCTTATTTTAGTAGACATCTTCTTCAACTGTTAAGACTGTACATATATTTCTATATCCTGATCTTTTCCCTAGATATGGTAACATATGCCTCTTCCTAGCTTACTATAAATTCTTGATAGCCATCCATTTAGTGGTGCAAATATATCTTTTTTAGGGTTTAAGAAACCGTGTTGTTTTTGGATATTATTGGTCAATCCAGATTGTCTGTAATATGTGTAGCATCGAACGAATGGATTTGTGCATAAGGTTTTCTCTTTCAGATTATTACTGTATTTTATACTATACATATACCATTTACTTATCATGTATCATTTTTCTCTCTTTCATATTACTGTTTGCAAAGACAATGGTGGGCTAACTGGTTGAAAGGACCTAAATGTTGTTTCTAGAGATAGACATTGAACAATTATATTCCCGTAGGGCTGTTGCAGTTTATATACTCGTGTCATAGTTTCTTTTTTTTTTCTTTAGATTATTTATTTGACAGAAAGAGAGATCACAAGTAGGCAGAGAGGCAGGCAGAGGGGGGTGGGGAGAAGCAGGCTCCCCACTGAGCAGAGAGCCCGATGTGGGACTCGATCCCAGGACCCTGAGACCATGACCCAAGCTGAAGGCAGAGGCTTAACCCAGTGAGCCACCCAGGTGCCCCTATGTCATATTTTCTAAGGCTAGAAAGCTTTGTTGTGTATATAGCTTAGTTTCTGTACTTAGTGGGAATTTAATCTTGTTTGATAAACGCTGACCTAACATGAGCTTTTTCTCCGTCTGTATGAATCTAGGATACTGTTGGCATCTTCTCTGAGTAGATGCAGTACATGAAAACCATAAACCCTAGTGTGTGTCTTTCCTCTTTTCTACAAAACCTTGTCAAATTCAGAGATGATGGTCTTGGCTTAGTTAACATCCTCTTTTCAAAATTCTCTCTGGAGACCAAGCTCTGTAGGTAGCAAATGCTTCCTACAGAGGAGGGGAGAGAGTGTTGTAACCTGTTATCCATGAGCCAAAAAGGTGGGTTATGACAACCAGGTGAGGCAGCGCAATGAGGAGCTAGTCTCTGGAGGAGACATTTAAAAAGCAAACAAGGGGCACCTGGGTGACTCAGGGGGTTAAAGCCTCTGCCTTCTGCTCAGGTCATGATCCCAGGGTCCTGGGATCAAGCCCCACATCAGGCTCTCTGCTCAGTGGGGGGCCTTCTTCTCCCTGCCTCTCTGCCTACTTATGATCTCTCTCTCTTTGTCAAATAAATAAATAAAATCTTAAATTAAAAAAAATCAAACAAGTCTATTTTATAATGAGAGAGATTCCCCCCCCCCCCACAAGTTTGGCAATTACTGTGTTCCCCTTCCTCGTTGCAATAGGCATAGTTTTTTTTCTTGATAGAGGGATGCCCAGATTATGAAAATGACAAGATCAGAAGGTAACTGTCACATTTTGCTAATTCTACTTATTTGGGAAGAAAAAAAAAAGAATCACTAATGGCATGGTGATTACTTCTGGAACTTATGGCTTACAGGGGGTGTTTCCCTTTAGTCTTGCAATATGGCGTGCGCCAAAATGAATGCTATGGCATGTGAACAGGCACCTCCAGGGAGAGATTTCTAATAAAATTTAATAATTTCCCTCATAAAGATTTTATAACACATTTGGTTGAGATCTGTTGTGCACTAATCACAATTGTAACAGTTCATCCATTCAGATATTTTCACATACAGAAAAACCTTATGTTCACAGGGACGCCTGGGTGGCTCAGTTGGTTGGACGACTGCCTTTGGCTCAGGTCATGATCCCGGAGTCCCGGGATCGAGTCCTGCATCGGGCTCCCAGCTCCATGGGGAGTCTGCTTCTCCCTCTGACCTTTTCCTCGCTCATGCTCTCTCTCACTGTCTCTCTCTCAAATAAATAAATAAAATCTTTATTAAAAAAAAAAAACCTTATGTTCACGAGAAATTTAAAAAAACTTAATTCCCACTTACATGCATATTTTGTTGCAGCAAAATATGACACAATGATCAATGAGACCTCCTTGAGGATATCAGGATATAAATTCAGTGGGGCCAGTGAGACATATGAGTTCTGGGAGATAAAGAGAAATGCAAACATTCCATGTTAAAGAAAAGCTTTACATGAATTTTATAAATTGATAACAATGACTATCAATGTATTATAGTATTTAGAGTCCATTGGGCATGTGTATTTTATTTTATTTATTTTTAAAAGATTTATTTATTTGAGAGAGAGTACACTGGGTGTGGTGGGGGGAGGGGAGGATAGAGACTCTCACGCAGACTCCTGAGCCCAACACAGGGCTCAACCTCCCGACCCTGAGATCAGGACCTGAGCTATAATGAGTTGGATCTTTAACCGACGGGACCACTCATACATCTCATGAGTATCTGTATTTCTTCCTGAGTGGGAAGGGGTATTTATTTCTCTCATGTTCATGTACCCATGGATGGATATGATTTACTGCTAGAATGAGACAGTTGTCAGCACTGATTCTGTACATTTAAAAAAAAAAATTCACAGTTGAAAGTTAAGGATAACTTTTAGCTTTACTTCTGGTTGGTTTGGGTGACTATGATAATAATCTGTAGATAACATTGAAAGGAAGTCATGCAGTTTTTTAAACTCCTTCTAGGCCTATTACAAAAATCACAACCATTATTTTTAAGGTCCTATCATCTGACAAATTGATTAGGTTCTCTTTCAGTTTATCTCTGGGAGTGTTAGAAAGCAGGAAGGCTTTCTTAAGTGACTAGTAGTTTTGCTTGTTACTCTTAAACTTAGAGGTACCTTCTCTAAGTTGGTCTGTATAGTTAGAAAAGGTAGATTGAAATGTTGTTAACTTAGTACACTTTTCCAATGTAATGCAATATTTTTTAACCCTACCTATTTAAAAATATTTTTGTCAAATATTGAGTTGCCAATTTTAGCTCATGTAGGTCATGTAATTAGTAAAATGATCACTTTAGCCAAATTTGTAAAGCCAGTGGGGGCTCTTTGGCAAATCAGTTTGCCAAATCGGATTTGCTTTCTGCCAGAAAATATAATCTCCCTAGTTTTTTAGATTCAGTGTGTGTTGATATATGTTGCTGAGACAAGCAGCTCACTTCTGAATTCTCCTTCTAAGATAATTACATAGAGAAATCCGGGAGCTCTCCCACACGTCTTGCCATAAATTAAGGCTCTTTTGCCGCCAATATTTTGTACCAGGCCCTTTGCTTTGCTTTTGTGGGAGGCTTCCTCAGGAGCCATGCATGCATGCTTTGGCTTGAACTGGGAAACAGAAGAAGCAGAGTCTTTAAACATCCTTACCACTTTTGCGTCCCCATTTGACCGTATATCATAATGAAGACAGCATCTTGGGCCAAAATGTTCTTTTCTGATTCTGTTTCCATGCTTAACCCTTAACAAAAACAGTGTAAAACTGGAAATACAGGAAACGTTACAAAAGCACCTTGATTGAAAGAAGCTTCGTGAAGGAGGTTTTTACATCAACTCTTTGTGGATTTCCAGAAGGTTTTAACATCCAGAGTTGGGGTGGGATTCATGGCAGGAAAGAGGTGTGCCTGTGTTTTGGAAAGTGGGGGGAGTGCAGTTGTAGGAGGGGAGTTGCATGCAAACCCAGCTTGAGCACCGTGGACACGAAGTGATGGTCTTCCTCTCTAGGCTGCATTAAGTGCATCATGTACCGGTGAATCCTGTAAGAACACTAGTAACAGCCCGCGTGAATTCATCTTTACACTTCTCATGGTAGATTTGTGACCCATAATTGGTTCAAGTTACATTTTCTTCACACTCACACTTGCCACGTTTTTTACCCGCACAAAGTTGCAAAAGAAATTCAGCAGTTCTGCTGGGCCTCAGAGTTGAGAATCTTAGGGAATTTGGGATGAAGTATGTGTAGAGAATGGTCTGGTGTGGAGAGAAATGTCTGTTATATTCTTGCAACTAAAGGAAAAAATTATTTGTACAAAGATGTCATTAACATTAAAATATAAAACAAAAAGAAAACACTTGAATGTCTGAATATGTTTAAGGGAGAAGTTAATTGTGATTCTGTGAAGTGTTGTAACCTATGACTGGGGAGTAGTAGCTTTGTGAAAACTTCAGAGAAATTTGCTACAAGGAGCCTTCAATGAAAAGAGTTTCTTTTTTTAAATTTAAAATTAATTTAATTAACATATAGTATATTATTAGTTTCAGAGGTAGAATTTAGTGATTCATCAGTTGCATATAACACCCAGGACTCATTATATCACGTGCCCTCCTTATGCCCATTGCCCAGTTACCCCATGCCCCTACCCACCTCCCCTCCAGTAACCCTTAGTGTGTTTCCTAGAATTGAGTCTCTTATAGTTTGTCTCCCTCTCTGATTTCATCTAATTTTTTCCCCTCCCCATGTTCATCTGTTTTGTTTCTTAAATTCCACAAATTAATGAAATCATATGGTATTTGTCTTTCTCTGACTTATTTCACTTAACATAATACCCTCTAGTTCTATCCACATTGTTGAAAATGGTTAAGATTTCATTTTTTTTCTGATTGCTGAGTAATATTATATTGTATATATATACCGCCTCTTCTTTATCCATTCATCTGTCGATGGATCTCTGGGCTCTTTCCATAGTTTGGCTATTGTGGACATTGCTGCTATGAACATTGGGGTGCATACGCCCTTTTGATTCACTATGTTTGTATCATTTGGACAAATACCTAGTAGTGCAATTGCAGGGTCATAGAGTAGCTTTATTTGTAACTTTTTGAAGAATCTTCATACTGTTTTCCAGGGTGGCTGTACCAGTTTGTATTCCCACCAACAGTGTAAGAGGTTCCCTTTTCTCCATGTAAGAGGGGTTTTTGATAACTTTTAAAAAATATCTAGTAAACACTGTTTTCAGCATTCTTTAATCCTCACGGTAACTCTGAGAACTATATGTAGCTTCTGTTAAGATTCCCATTTTATAGATGAGGAAATCAAGGCACATGACGATTAATTTGCAAGGATACCAAGTTAGACTCTGAATATTTGATTCTGGTTTTCCAGTCTGTACAATGCACATGGCTTTAGAAGCTTTCTCCCTCTGTTTTGGTCAGGATCTGTACCCTGCAGGATTGCTACCTCATTTTTTAAAAAAGTAGCATGTGTATTTTGGGGTTTTGTGCACAGTAAACCCCATAGCAATAATGACAATCATTATAGAATAAAAAGAAGAGTATTTTCCTTTTCCATGTTTTCCATGTTCCTTTCCAGGTCCATATGTATTCATAATTCTATTATAGTCATCAAATAGACAAAATTTGTTTCCTGCTTTTTCTACTTATTTTATTTATAAAATATTTTTATTTTGCCACATTGCCTTTATAATAATTATTCAAATAGTTGTAAAATGCTTCAATAAGTTGATGTTCCATAATTTATTGAGATAGTCCTCTCTTGGTTTCCTTTATGTATGTTACTTCACATAATATTGCAGTGATCATCTCATAAATTATTTAATTCCTCTGGGCCATTTCCCAAAGATAAATCCCAAGGATAAATCCCAAAGATAAATCTCAAAGATAAAGTGAGATTACTAGACAAAGGATAAAGACATTTTTGTTACAAAACTAAAGTGACTTTTTTTTTAAGATTTATTTATTTATTTGAGAGGGAGAGAGGAAAGAGAAGAGGTGAGAGGGGCAGAAGGAGAGAGAGAGAAGCAGACTCACTCCTGAGTGCAGAGCCAGACCTAAGACTTCACCTCAGGGCCTTGAGATCATGACCTGAGCTGAAATCAAGAGTTGGAGGCCTTCAGTTGGTTAAGTGTCTGCCTTCAACTCAGATCATGATCGCAGGGTCCTGGAATCGAGTGCTGCATCTAGTGCTCTGCTCAGTGGGGAGCCTGTTTCTCCTGCTCCCTCTGCTGTTTCCTCCCCACTGCTTGTGCTCTCTGGCTGTCTTTTTTGCTTTCTGTCAAATAAATAAATTAATTAAATATTAAAAAAAATAATAGAGTCGGAGGCTTAACCAATGGAGCCACTTAGGTACCCCTAAAGTCGCATTACTTTCCTAATGAGATACGCAGTCTTTTCCTTCCTAATCTCACAAGGATGGGCGTATTTTAGTGTTACAATCCTTTGCAAGTGTACCCCCCACTTTCTTAAGTTACCTCTGTTTGCTAGCAGATGAGTCTGGTTATTACATAGTAGTATCTTTTATTCATTGTGTTTAGATGTATGTTGCTGGGGAAAAAGTACTAACTGAATTATAAATGAACTCTCTTTGTCTTTTCTGAAGGAAGTATTTTGAAGTTGTAATTAGTAACAAATGGAATTTTATTTTACAAGAAGGCTAATTTGGCTATTTCGCTCAGGAGATGAGTAATTCCTGCAATTCTTGGCAGATTATGGTTTTGCCTACCCCTGTATCACGATAAATAAATATTTTCGCTTTCTTCAACAGTAGCTGTTGGAGCAGCTGATTTTGCTGCCCTGTCATTATGTAAGTTCATCCTTTTATTATTATTATTTATTTATTTGACAGAGAGACACAGTAAGAGAGGAACACGAGCAGGGATGTGTGGGAGGGAGAAGCAGGCTTCCTGCCAAGCAGGACCATCCCAGGACAGTGGGATCATGACCTGAGCCAAAGGCGGACGCTTAATGACTGAGCCACCCAGGTGCCCTACAAGTTCATTCTTATCCTGGAAATCTCTGAAGAGAGCTTACAAGGAAAGACCACTTTGTATGATTTGTGTATAGTTTACTGAATAAACAAAAGTAATCTAAGACAGTGAGACCACTCCCATTTCTTCATTTGCAGTAGATGTATTCAAGGATCCTAAGTCATTTTCTTTGTGGGTTAGTTTGTCCCAGACTGTATTCTTCATGCCCACCAATAGCGCAGGAGGGTTCCCCTTTCTCCACATCCTTGCCAACCCCTCTTGTTTCTTGTGTTGTTGATTTTAGCCATTCTGACACATGTGATGTGATATCTCATTATAGTTTTGATTTGTATTTCCCTAAAGATGAGTCATGTTGAACATCTTTTTTTTTTTTTCTTTTAAGATTGTGTTTATTTGTCAAAGAGACAGAGAGAGGTACAGACCACAAGCAAGGGAAGTGGCAGGCAGAGGGAGAAGCAGACTCCCTGCTGAGCAGGGAGCCAAATGTGGGACTTGATCCCAGGACTCCAGGATCATGATCTGAAGGTAGATGCTTAACCAACCCAGGCATCCAGGCGTCCCAGTGTTGAACATCTTTCCATTGTCTGTTGGCCATCTGTATGTCTTCTTTAGAAAGATATCTGTTCATGTCTTCTGTCCATTTTCTAAGTGGATTACCTGTTTTTTGGGTGTTGAATTTTATAAGTTCTTTATATATTTTGGATACAAACCTTTCATTGTATATGTCATTTGCAAATATCTTCTCACCTTCTGTACCTTGCCTTTTAGTTTTGTTGACTGATTTCTTTTGCTGTGCAGAAGCTTTTTATTTTGATGTAGTCCCAGTAGTTTATTTTTGCTTTTATTTTCCTTTGCCTTAGGGAACTATCTAGAAAAAAATTTGCTATGGCCAATGTCAAAGAACTTATTGCCTGTGTTCTCTACTAGAAATTTTATGGTTTCCTGTCTCACATTTACGTCTTTGATCCATTTCGAATTTATTTCTGTCTATGGTGCAAGAAAGTGGTCCAGTTTCATATTTTGGCATGTTGCTGTCCAGTTTTCTCAACACCATTTGTTGAAGAGACCAGACTCTTTCCCATTGGGTATTCTTTCCTGCTTTGTCAAAGATGAATTGACCATATAGTTATAGGCTCATTTCTGGTTTTTTTATTCTGCTCCATTGGTAACTGTATCTGTTTTTGTACCAGGAGCATACTTCTTTGATCATTACAGTTTTGTAATATAACTCGAAGTCCAGACCTGTGATGCCTCCAGCTTTGCTTTTCATTTTAAGTCGCTTTGGGTATTTAGGATCTTTTGTGGTTCTGTACAGATTTTAGGATTGTTTGTTCTAGCTCTGTGAAAAGTGCTGGTGGTACTTTGATAGGGATTGCATTAAATGTGTTGATTGCTTTGGGTAGTATAGACATTTTAACAAGGTACTTCCAATCCATGAGCGTGAAATATCCTTCCATTTCTTTGTATCTTCTCTCTCATCAGTGTTTAAGTTTTTAGAGTACTGGTCTTTCACCTTTTTGGTTAGGTTCATCCCCAGATATCTTATGGTTTTTGGTGCAGTTGTAAATGGGATTGATTCCTTAATTTCTTTTTCTGATGCTTCATTATTGATGTGTAGAAATGCAACAGATTTCTGTACACTGATTTTATATCCTGGGACTTTGTTGAATTCTTTTATCAGTTCTAGTGGTCTTTTGGTAGAATCTTTCAGGTCTTCTACACAGAGTATCATATTATCTGCAAATAGGGGAAGTTTAGCTTCTTCCTTGCTGATTTGTTTTCGTTATCTGATTGCCGAGGCTGGGACTTCCAGGCTATGTTAAATAACAGTGGTGAAAGCAGATATCCCTGTCTTGTTCCTGCACCTGGAAGAAAAGCTCTCAGTTATCCCCCCCCAAAGATGGTGTTAGCTGTGGGTTTTTCATAGATGGCCTTCATTATGTTGAGTTAGTTCCCTTGAATCTTACTTTGTTGAGGTTATTCATCGTGAAATGATATTGTACTTTGTCAAATGCTTTTCCTGCATCTATTAAAATGATCATATACTTCTCATCCTGAAAGTTGTACTTCTGAAAGGCCAAGGTTGAGGCCTCATTGAGAAGCAGGCTCAGGTTACCGACTAAAGGTTCTGTTAAGGAGAGATTCTTTGTCAAGACACAACCAATTAAAATGAGGCTTATTATTGCACTGCCAGGAAAGCTGTGCAGGTTGCACACTGTTCAACTCTAGGAGTGCCATTTACTTCATAGGCTGTGTAGATGACTACCCACACCTGAGTTGTGTGGTGGGTAGCCTGCATGGCCATGTGCAGTCTTATGGCCACAGCTCCCTCGGCTGGTAGAAGAATTTCCAGTTGCTTCCCTTACGTTCCATCTTGGTCAGTGGGCAAGATCCCTCCTGTCCTATCTCCACCCAAGATGTCTATGTCCCTCACTGTCATTTGAGACTTTGGGACTCTTGGACTATTTGTGGTCCACAGTGAGTGGGTGGACCCTTGCACTGAGTACAATATAGCCCCTACTGCCTCCATCCTGTCCTTTGATCTTACACAGAGAAGGTTTTTACTTAACCTTCCATATCCAGAGCATTCTTTGCAGTCACTGCTCTTCTCTTTGGAGAACTAAAATCTCTATAAGCAGACACTGTCTGACACCTAAGGCTGTGGGTCTTTCCAGTCTCTGCTTCTTTGCAGTGAGAAGAGTAAATCAAGGAGCATAGGAAACACATGGATTGATATATCTAGATAAGCCTCTGCCAGAGGCACTTAACAAGGATACCATTTAAGGGTTCTGGGGGGAAGTAAGGGAGCTCTGGGAGCAGATACTAGTGCACATCAGCCAGTCTGCAGCAGGGGCAAGGAGCCTTTGAGGAGGAACTTCCAGAAAACAAAGGTAGACAGGCAGAAGAGAGCAAAATTCAGTGCAAAATTCAGCGCAAAATTCAGTGCAAAGAGATCTTTGGCTAAAAAGATCTACCATGCTCCCCTCTCCCCCCTTCTGCTTTTTATTGGATCACTTATGTTTTCTTTATAGCTTTCTCCCTGACTTCCACAAAATGATGTGTTCTATTTGAGTTCTTTTAGTGGTTAACTTTATCTTTCTAAGAGGTGTAGTCAACTTTACAAACATTAAAGCTCAGTAATCTCTGTGTTGTCCTCAGCAACACAAAGGCCTCAAAATGCAAGCTTCCAGGGTGCCTGGGTGGCTCCCTTGGTCAAGGGACTGCCTTTGACTCAGGTCAGGATCCCAGAGTCCTGGGATTGAGTCCCATATTGGGCTCCGCCGAGCGGCATGGGGAGTCTGCTTCTTCCTCTGACTGCCCCTCTCATGCACTCTCTCACTCTGTCTGTCTCTCTCTCTCTCAAATACATAAATAAATAAAATATTTAAGGAAAAAAAAATGCAGGTTTCCCTCCCCTGCCTCCCATATTTGGCACTGCTTTTACTTTCCTCCTTTTGTGAACTTCCATCTGGTCATTTATCATTTTTACAATCAGTTCACATTTAGATGAACCAACATGTCCATTTCTTTGCTTCATACTGTGTCTTAAGTCCAACTTACTTCTAGATTTAATCTCCGGTGTGCTGAAATAATCTTTAAGCTATTTAGAGCGAGAAAATCTCTGGGTCTTTGTTCTGTCTGAAAGCTAACCCTTACTCTTGAATTACAAATTCACTAAGTATATAATTCTAGCCTAGCGCTTCTATTTTCCCTTGGCACTTTGAATGTATCATTACGTTATCTTCTGGAGTCCTTTGTTGCTTTGGGAAAATGTGCTTTTGTCTAATTGCTATTACTTTTTAGATAATCTTTCCTTTCCTTTTGGCAATTTTTAAGGCATTTTTATGTTCTGCACATTCACCGTGCTGTATGTGTAAAGATTTGCTTATTCTCTTTGAGATATGCTGTGTGGCCTGTTTTAGGGATCGTGTCATTCTTCCCATCCGGAAATGTCTCCACCATCAGGCCTTCCCCATTTTCTCCATTCAATGCTTCCTGTTTCTATATAGTGGATGTTTTCATTTTCTCTCCATGTTACGTAAAGTCTTGTACTTTCTAGATCTTTGCTCTCAGGTGGTACACTCTAGATGATTTTCTCATGTCTTTCTTCCAATAGGCTAATTTCTGAGGTCTGGTCTTCATCCAGTCTGTAGATTTCACTATTTCAAAGTGGCTCGATATTTCATATGAAAACTTTATTTACATCTTTTGTAAATCCACTTGTTCTTTTTCCATTAGGCTCCTGTCTTATGACTCGTATTTCTTCCTTCATCTCTTTGAGCAATTGAAGGTGCCAGTCTTAATTTAAATGTTATCTCAGGGGCGCCTGGGTGGCTCAGGGGTTAGGCCTCTGCCTTCGACTTGGGTCATGGTCTCGGGGTGCTGGGATCGAGCCCTGCGTCGGGCTCTCTGCTCGGCAGGGAGCCAGCTTCCCCTTCTCTCTCTGCCTGCCTCTCTGCCTACTTGTGATCTCTCTGTGTGTGTCAAATAAATAAATAAAATCTTAAAAAAAAATGTTATCTCAGACGGTATTACTATTTTTGGTTTTCAGAGTTTAAAGTCTCCCATTTCTTACCGGCTGACTGTCTCATGGTGGTTTCTTCTCACCGAGTCCCATGGACCTGGGCCATGACTGCCTCCCAGTGGAACAGTTCATTCACATTTATCTCTCTGGACCTCATGCAGTTAATGAGTTCAGGGCAACCTTGTATGTCAGTATTTGGCTGGAGGTGTTGTATGTCTCTTTACTACCCGTGTATGTGAATTCTCTTATTTCTGTTGATGGGTTAGGTCTGAGGCATTATTCTCTTACATAATTCTTATCACCCTTGGCCTCCTTGGAGCCATTGTGTCCCTGAGCTGGTGGGCACTGTTTTTGTCTTCTTCACTAAAGGACAAGTCAGCCCTCCAGGGCTTCTGGCTTCCAGCAGGGAGCCCGGCATCTGCATTCATCAAAAGCCACACTTCCAGAGGTTAAGGCCTGTGTGCAGCTCTGACCTGCCTGTGCCTGCCTATGGCTTCAGCTTTAGCCAAACTCCTCCAGCTTCTAGTTATCCTTTCATTCCTGGCACCTCTTCTGGTATTGAACTTGGGTATATACACAGAGTAATATCTCCTATTTAGCATTTTTTTGTATTTGAAGCAGGTGGGGCAGCACTAGGAGTAGGAGGCAAAGGCCTTTCATGTCAGCTTGGCTTGCCTTATTGCATGAGGCCCCAAATGTTCCATGAAGCCAGTATAGCATGGACGGCAAAGCCGCTGAGGCCCCTTCCTAGCTTTGCCCACAGTGCTGCAGTGATGTGTGGTTTTGAGATGTCACTGGTCACACTGACCCACAGATAATCCATGCTTCCCTGTCACTCTTGCTGACTCAGAAGCAGGTGACCCCCCCCCCCCACACACACACAGGTGTCCTCAGTCAGTGACTGGGGACCTGTGACACCCTCCAGACACAAGAAGCATCACTCTGCTTCCTGAGCAGATCATTCTGGATTCTGGTTCTCTGTCTCTTTCAGGCTGGTGATTATTTTCTTTCTTAGGACTCATGACTCCTCTGTAAATCCCAATAATACTTGCAAGGGACTTCTTCTTCCCCTGTCTCTTGACTCTTGCAGATTAGAATTTGCAAGAAGGTGCCCCCCAACCCTGTTTTTTGTTTTTATTTATTTATGTATGTATTTTTTTACTCTGTGAAAGAAGTTTCAGTGGAAGAGTGAGTTTGTAGCCAGGATACAACTGGATAGGATCTGTGGGATACATGGAGAAGGGAAACCAGGACCATAAATGTCTTTCCACAAGGCTGCTGAAAAGGGGAGAAGATAAAGAGGTTATTTGAGTGAGAAGAACCTGGGAGAGGAATGAGTCTATCTGAGCGCTGACAGGAAGGAACCAGGACAGTGGACAGTAACTAAGAGAACAAAGTCATGGAAGGACCAGGATAGCATTCTATTGTGGGGTGGCCAAGATGCAGAGTCCCACAGTGGCTGCACATAAGGTTAATGCACTGGGCTATGTCAGAGGGAGAACTAGAAACTAAAGGAATAGTGCCATGGCTCTATCTTCGGGTTCTTCTCCGAAAGGGTGGGCAGAGTTGAGAGGGATTTGTAATCACTGTCCTCAAGCCAAGAAACCCTGCCGCCTGTCAGCCTGCCTGGATTGGGAGATTTTGGTAGTCAGTGAGTCCTTTAGTGGAGGAACTTTGTAGAAGTAGAGGGGTCTGTTGCTACTGTCCAAAAATAACTTGTGGGGATGGGTCTTTGAATATCCACTGTGATGGGGTGTGTTCTAGTCAGCTGTTTTAACAAAGTGTCTTGGCCTAGGTGACTGAAACAATAAATACTTATTTATCACAGTTCTGGAGGCAGGAAAGTCCAAGGTCAAGGTTCTGGCTGGGGAGAGCCCTCTCCTTGGTTCACACCACTTTCTTGCTGTGTCCTCACGTGACAGAAAGTACGGGAACTCTGATTTCTTCCTTTTCTTGTGAGGACACTAACCTCATCATGCAGGCTCCGCCATCATGACCCCATCTCAACCTAGTCACCTCCCAAAGGCTGTACCTTCAAATACCATCACATTAGGGATTAGGGCTTCAGCATGGGAATTTGGGGGAGATAAAAACTTTCAGTCCATATCAGAGTGAGTATGAGGAAACTTTCAAAGGTTGAGGCCTGGGATGGAGGGCTTTGGCAGAAAATTATAGAGAGGGACTCAGGGCTTCTAGAAGACAGAATATGTGGGTGCTTGGAGGAACATGACTCAGGAAGGGTTAAGTAGAAAGTGTGTGTGTGTAAGAGAGAGATAGGGAAGCATGCTAAAAACCAGGATGAAAAAAAATCTAAACTTTACAACTTACTTTGGCCTTATTCATGCAGTTCTCACTTTTAAATCCCTTCTGAAATGGCACCTTTCTCTTCTGTAAAGGAATGAACTAATTTGTTCAGTATTTTTTTGAAATGCTATATGTCAGGCACCATGGGAGGGGCAGAGATGCAGGGATAGGTAAACTGTCTCATCCTTGGGAACTCATAGTTTCATGGGACAGTGGTCCTCAAAGTGGTGGATGTGAGTCTCTGGGGCAAAGGACTTGCCACGGGGTACTCAAACATGGCTATTTTACAGAATTCTGTTCGGAAACCTTTGGCTTCTATCTATTCTTCTCTAAAATTAATTTGTTTGGATGAACCTGTGCTCACCATAATTTTTTATAAAAGGGAGGCATTCCCCTTACCTATCTCAAATCTTACCCTGATGCATTGCCCACAGACAAAACTTCAAGGGCATCAGAGAGAGAGAAAACCTTTTTGTAAATAATAAATCAAGACATCAGAAACCTTTGGAAATTTCTCCTCTGTTCCTGTCTTCTGTAGCTCTCTTAAGAGTGAAGCGTGGTGTTGGAAAGGGGATGGTTGGCCTCTGATTTTGTGATGTTCCATGTATGGTATGTAGAGAAATGGCAGGTTTCATTTTAATGACCTGGCCTCTTCCGTTCTCTGCCTGTAGTGAGAGAAGTTCTTAAGGGAGATAAACAGGAGAGCAAAGCAAGGAGAGCTTCTCTATGAAGTAATGAATACTGAGAACAGGCCATCATATTTAAATGCAAGCAACTCGGGGCACCTGGGTGGCTCAGTCCTTAAATGTCTGCCTTGGACTCAGGTCATGATCTCAGGGTCAGGGGATCGAGCCCACATATGGCTGCCTGCTCAGCGGGAAGCCTGCTTCTTCCTCTCCCACTCCCCCTGCTTGTGTTCGCTCTCTCACTGTGTCTCTCTCTGTCAAATAAATAAATAAATCTTTAAAAATAAAATAAATGCGAGCAACTCTTTCTTTTTCTTTTTTTGACAGAGAGAGCCAGCACAAGTAGGCAGAGAGGCAGGCAGAGAGAGAGGGGGAAGCAGGCTCCCCACTGAGCAGAGAGCCCCATGCAGGGCTCGATCCCAGGACCCTGAGACCATGACCTGAGCCAAAGACAGAGGTTTAACCCACTGAGCCACTGAGGCACCCCAATGTGAGCAACTCTTTACACACATTTTCAGTGCTCATCCTCCTGGCCATTGATTCCTGCAGAAGCAATCAGGATGTTTCCTGGAACTACCAGCATTTGCAGGCTATTAAATAAAATGTGCGAATAAAACTTTTACCTGAATTCTCTCAGATTAGCAGTATATTCTTTTTTTTTTTTTTTAAGATTTTTTATTTATTTATCAGGGGGACGGGGAGAGAGCGAGCACAGGCAGACAGAATGGCAGGCAGAGGCAGAGGGAGAAGCAGGCTCCCCGCCAAGTAAGGAGCCTGATGTGGGACTCTATCCCAGGACGCTGGGATCATGACCTGAGCCAAAGGCAGCTGCTTAACCAACTGAGCCACCCAGGCGTCCCAGATTAGCAGTATATTCTTAAGGGAGATACTAAAAACCTAGCTTTTCAAATCATACCATGAACTCTTTCTATAATCATTTGTCATGTTTAAAATAATCAATATTTCTTTCCTACTACTATTTATACAAAATAAAACTGTAATTATATGTTAGCTACTAGACCGAATCTCTTTAGCGATATATTCTTTTCACTTTTTAAAGTAGATTTAAAAGTTTTGTTAATTATGTCTAGCAAAATTATTGGAGTTATTTCAGATTTTTATACATGAGACTCAATTGACCTTCAAACCAAATCATACACAAACAATTATGGAAGGAATGCCAAGGGTATTGTCATGCTCCACTCTTCTCAAATAACTGATAATTTTAGCTGCAAATTACATTGCAATAGAACAAATGAAATAATGAGAAGAATTTATTATCTAATTCATATAATTTACTTTAAAAGGGTAAATATAGGGGTGCCTGGGTGGCTCAGTGGGTTAGAGCCTGAGCCCCACATCGGGCTCTCTGCTCAGCAGTGAGTCTCCTTCCCTTCCTCCCTCTCTCTGCCTGCCTCTCCACCTACTTGTGATCTCTGTCTGTCAAATAAATAAAAAAAATAAATAAATAAAAAGGGTAAATATATTAGATCATGTCATTTTAATCTTACTGGAATATTTTTAGTAATCTAACTTACAAATTACCTTTTACTTCATATCTACTCACATCTATGTTTTGAAATACACATTAACACGTTGATTTGAACTTAAAAATAAAGGCAGACTTCTTCTGACAGAAAAATCTGCTTGGCTATTTGGTTTGACAGAGAAGATAGCTTTACCACCTATGTCAAATGGTAAATATTTCCATAAATAGGATGATTAAATATATAGCTCCAAGATTATGCCAAAAATACATTTACAAATATTATATCGGTAAAAGTGTAATGAAATTAATAACTCTCCCAACTTTTCATGAATTAATCAATGTATTTCTAAGTGAAAGAGGAATATTGATCATCTGACAAATCTTAGTAACCTTTTTTTGCATACTTCCCACAAAGTGAATGACTCTGATGACAAGTAGCACACTTTTCTAAGTCAGGTGTTTTCCATTTCTTTACTTTCACCAAACGAAAACAGGACCTAAGAGAGTTGCTGGCTCATGACCATTAAAAATAATTTCAGGATGTGAGGGCGATCTGGCTGCGACATCTGTCACCCGATTGATCGCCAGGGTTGATTCGGCTGATCTGGCTGGCTAGGCAGGTGTCCCCTTCCTCCCTCACCGCTCCATGTGCGTCCCTCCCGAAGCTGCGCGCTTGGTCGAAGAGGATGACCTTCCCCGATAGAGGAGAGGACCATTCTTCGGTCAAGGGTATACGAGTAGCTGCACTCCCCTGCTAGAACCTCCAAACAAGCTCTCAAGGTCCATTTGTAGGAGAACGTAGGGTAGTCAAGCTTCCAAGACTCCAGACACATCCAAATGAGGCGCTGCACGTGGCAGTCTGCCTTAAAAAATAATAATAATAATAATTTCATTGATGAGTAAGTATAGAATTTGGATTATAAAACTTGGAAATAGTTCAAAGATTTGTATTATAATATTGCTATAATAAAATCTTTTCTACTAACGTATACTTATTTATGTTACTAAGATGTTACTGCTTAATTCTATAATAATAATAGTAATAACAGGAATTACAATAACGTAGATGCTTGAATCATTCTAGCAATGTCGTATTAATCATGGCTACATAAGCTACTTGAGGAGATACAGCCCTTATATATGTTGATAGATGCACCTCTGATCATGTTTTATAGTAGTATTTTTTAAAACTAAATTTGTAAGAAATTTATTTGATATGGATCAAATAAATAATAACAGGATTAACAATTGATTACCCAACCGGAAGAAGTTGTTTAACACTTAGAGCTGGGGTCATTGATTTTTTTAAAAGATTTTATTTATTTATTTGACAGAGAGAGAGATCACAAGTAGGTAGAGTAGCAGGCAGAGGGAGAGGGAGGAGCAGGCTCCCCACTGAGCAGAGAGCCAATGCGGGGCTCCATCCCAAGACATGGAGATCATGACGTGAGCTGAAGGCAGAGGATTTACCCCACTGAGTCACCCAGGCGCCCTGATGTTTTTTTTTTTTTTTTTAATTTTTATTTTTTTATTTTTTTATTTTTTTAAATTTTTTATTTTTTATAAACATATATTTTTATCCCCAGGGGTACAGGTCTGTGAATCACCAGGTTTACACACTTCACAGCACTCACCAAAGCACATACCCTCCCCAATGTCCAC